>NC_064307.1:37673479-37759479 GCF_023373825.1 Bactrocera dorsalis
CAGCGATGAGGCTCATTTCTGGTTGAATGGCTACGTAAATAAGCAAAATTGCCGCATTTGGGGTGAAGAGCAACCAGAAGCCGTTCAAGAACTGCCCATGCATCCCGAAAAATGCACTGTTGGTGTGGTTTGTACGCTGGTGGAATCATTGGACCGTATTTTTTCAAAGATGCTGTTGGACGCAACGTTACGGTGAATGGCGATCGCTATCGTTCGATGCTAACAAACTTTTTGTTGCCAAAAATGGAAGAACTGAACTTGGTTGACATGTGGTTTCAACAAGATGGCGCTACATGCCACACAGCTCGCGATTCTATGGCCATTTTGAGGGAAAACTTCGGACAACAATTCATCTCAAGAAATGGACCCGTAAGTTGGCCACCAAGATCATGCGATTTAACGCCTTTAGACTATTTTTTGTGGGGCTACGTCAAGTCTAAAGTCTACAGAAATAAGCCAGCAACTATTCCAGCTTTGGAAGACAACATTTCCGAAGAAATTCGGGCTATTCCGGCCGAAATGCTCGAAAAAGTTGCCCAAAATTGGACTTTCCGAATGGACCACCTAAGACGCAGCCGCGGTCAACATTTAAATGAAATTATCTTCAAAAAGTAAATGTCATGAACCAATCTAACGTTTCAAATAAAGAACCGATGAGATTTTGCAAATTTTATGCGTTTTTTTTTTAAAAAAAGTTATCAAGCTCTTAAAAAATCACCCTTTATATAATGGGCGGTCGTAATCGCTATGGGCTATTTAAATCCGTCGAATGCTACAATCCGGATTCGAATACTTGGACTCCTTGCGCGAGTTAACAAACTGTTGTTTGTCGTGAGTAAAAGAAATTATATTTATTTGGGCAGTACACTTATTATCGTGTTGCCTTTTTTATTCATAATTTCTTACTGACCACATTTTATAATCTTAGTGCTATTTATACTACTTGTGGAATGCGGCTGCTGTTATCTGCTTGCAACTTATTTGTTGTAATACGATATCTGTTATCGCTTGTGTGTTATTGTTGAGATGCGGAGGTGGTGGATTATTCCATTGCCAGATGTTTGTTGTTTATAGTTCGGGAATTTTATTGTTTGTTTAGGTTAAGTGTGCTTAGGCTATCTTGAGCGTCGCTAACTAGCGCTTATCTTGCGTCGTAATACTATGGCATGGCCTGCTTTTATGGGGATATAATAAGTTGCTTATCTACGCAGATAAACACAGGATGTTAGAAACTTTGAAAGAGAATATGCGAAGTATATGTATATGTGTCCTATTGATTCTCAAATGCAATTTTCACTGGAAACGGAATGCGTTGGAACTGATATGGAAAATTGTAGAACTCTTTGAAAACTGCAAAGGTTTGAACTGAAATGGCAAAGTGTTGGAGCTCAGAGGAATTCATAGAGTCAAGCATTCTGCCCCATTCTATAAGATAGCTACGTTACAATCAGTCGGGTTGCATTACACAGTTTCGGTGCTTGAAGATTGCGAAACATATTAACGACACATTCCACTTTGAGACGCAAATAATGCGGTGTCATACCAAGCCTTTCCAAAGCACTCAGAAATTCCACTTGATAATTCGCGGCTTCGTCTCATTGTCAAGACGATCGATCGATTTGTATGAGCGCAAGTCTCGCGGAACTTGACTTTGAATCTTCCAGTTGAAGTCAACAACATCGGTATTTTTGGCAGCTAAAATTGTGCGTGCACTCAAGAAATCGTAGTTACGATAATTTGGCCAATGTCCGAATATTCTTTATGAGTTCATCTTTCATGAATTGATAAACGGCAGATGGAATCGATACTCGTATTAAACCACCAGAAGTATCAACCAAAATTGACACACTTCCAATTCTTAGCGAATACGATGTAAAATGTCTGCGACAATGTAATTTTTGTTGGTATATCATAACTAAAGCGGATTTGAAGGTTGATATGTCGAAATAATCTTCCCGAAAAGTGTGCGAACTTCATTTGCACCTAATCGTACATATTTTGCTGGCTTGCTTCTAAAAAAAATTGTACACACCGTACCATTTACAGTACGCAATGACTGAAATGAAGTCAAAATGCGTACATTATTCAATAGGAACCGAAGGTCGTTTTTCCGGTGGATTGTGTAAATTCATCGAAATCCATTATTTGAGAACACACCTGGATGTCAATCTACTGGTTGGCCTTTCTTTCTGCGTAATTTTGTTGCTGGCGGTGTTTCCACTGGCTGTACTGTATTCTCTTTGTTGAAAAACACTCTTTGTTCATTCTCTAAATTAACTGCGAGGCGCACAATAGTCGAAAAACGTTCATGAATTGCAAAAGTAAATACCCCACAAAGCGCTTTATTGCAGTTCACGCATCGAGCGTATCGTTCAAGACCAATAACCGCCATATTGGTTCCTTTTATGACGTACTTACAAACGTATTTTATAGATTACACCAAACTGCAATGCTAAACATTAATATGAGTTTTGAATGTGAATTAGACAACAGTGGAGAATATAGTACGATCCATATGTTGTCAACTTCGATATTCACTACTCTAAGTTGTATGGTCGTCTGATGAGCTACGACGATAGAGTGGATATCCAACATTTCCAGTTTGCGATTCCGAAAGAAAATCACGTGGAAAGTGTTTCGTGCATTTATTGTTAGCCATACAAGCCGAAGTGGGATTGTGGTGTCCGCAAGGTCCATGAACCATATTGGTTTCCATCACTTCGTTTAATACTGGATCTTTCTCTACATCAAGAATTTCCGCAGAAATGATTTCATCAATTTGATCTGGTGGAACCACTATTCACCATCCAAAGAAGAACATCGTAATTGTTGTTTGAAAAGTCGTGCTGTGACAACGTGACGATCGCTTGCTGATTGACCCCGATCTATAATTCCACACGTATGTCATCGCATTCTAGGAGTACTCGTTCATGTGCCTTGGCGTTGATGGCAAAAAGAACACCGACCGATATTAGCGCGATGTCTTTATTGCTTCGTAACAAATTTCAATCTGTAATTGATCACTTCGTTTGAAACACACATAAAGTTTTCAAATAATTTACAAATCAAAATATTGAAAAACAAAAGAAAAAAGAATTGTATGAAACAGTCAATTTTTGGAAATTTCCAATTTTCCAACTTTTTCTTATGAAAAGTTTTTTTTTTATTTCTGAACCTTTCCAGATCCACAGCGAACAACTTCTGAAAATTTCATGAAGATTGGTTTTGCCGTTCTCGAGCCTTAGCGTTACCAACAAACAAACATTCATTTTTGCTTCCATACATACATACATACATATGCACATTAGGGTGATTCAAAAAAAAATTTTATTTTTTTTTTCAATTGGTACTCGCAAAAATAAGTTCCTAGACACCTCTAAGAAAGCCTCTCCAAATATGAGATTTTAATTGTAACGGGAAGGTCCTCCGCCTAACGGTTTTCTATTTTTTCTTATTATCAGATAGAAAAATTTATATCTCGCTTCCAACTACTTGAAAAAATATCTTGTTAATTAGGTTTTGTAGGAAATTGAATGCTCTAAAATATGGTCTCTTATGATTTTTTCGTAAATCCAACCGTTTAAAAGATATTAACGGTTGAAATTTGACTATTTTTGGAAAAATTCTTTATTTCTTATTAATTTTATAACTCAATGAAAAAATATTATTATGAATGATGAAACTCATAGTTTTGTAGGAAATTTACTGCTCTATAAAAATGGTCTACTGTAATTTTTCGATAAAGTTAAGCGTTTACGAGATATTCATCGTCAAAAATCAGTGCATATTAGGGTGGATCAAAAAAAATAAATTTTTTTTTCGTTTGGTACTCTGAAAAATAGGTTCCTAAGCACCTCTAAGTTGGCCTCTCCAAAAACCTATTCGTAATAATTTTTTTTCATTGAGTTATAAAATTATTAAGAAATAAAAAATTTTCCCAAAAATCATCAAATTTTAACTGTTAATATCTTTTAAACGGTTGGGTTTACAAAAAAATCATAAGAGACCATATTTTAGAGCTTTCAATTTCCTACCTAATTAACAAGATATTTTTTCAAGTAGTTGGAAGCGAGATATTAATTTTTCTATCTAATAATAAAAAAAAAATAGAAAACCGTTAGGCGGAGGACCTTCCCGTTACAATTAAAATCTCATATTTGGAGAGGCTTTCTTAGAGGTGTCTAGGAACCTATTTTTGCGAGTACCAATTGAAAAAAAAATAAAAAAATTTTTTTGAATCACCCTAATGCACATACATACATATGTATATACAAATAAAACGTTTGTATGGGAAAAAGAAAAGGACTCTTTTTAGGTGTTTTCCGGCAACTTTCGTAATTTTTATACCCTGAACAGGGTATATTAAGTTTGTCACGAAGTTTGTAACACCCAGAAGGAATCGTCGGAGACCGTATAAAGTATATATATAAATTATCAGTATGGCGAGCTGAGTCGATTTAGCCATGTCCGTCTGTCTGTCCGTCTATCTGTCTGTATATAAACGAACTAGTCCCTCAGCTTTTAAGATATCGTTTTGAAATTTTGCAAACGTCATTTTCTCTTCAAAAATCTGCTCATTTGTCGGAACGGCCGATATCGGACCACTGTAACATATAGCTGCCATATAAACTGAACGATCGGAATCAAAGGCTTGTATGGAAAACTTTCACATTTGACAAGATATATTCACGAAATTTGGTATATAGTATTTTCTAAAGCAACAATGTAATCTCTCAAAAAATTGTTCAGAACGGATTACTATAGCATATAGCTTCCAAACTGAAGACATAGTTACTAACAGAAATACACCTGTGAAGGGTATTTAGCTTCGGTGCAACCCAAGTTAACGTTTTTTCTTGTTTTTACATAAGAACCTTCTTCGAGTAATAGCAAATACAACAAAAAAGGAATTAGTGAAATCGGTCCAGCCATTCACGCGTGATGCCGTGACCAAGGGAAAAAGGGATTCATTTTTATATATATGTACATAGATTTGGAAGCCATATATGTATACTATTTTTCTAAATATCCTTGATTAATTCCGCAGTTTATTTGGGTATTCAAATCCCACTTACACCCGCGAAGAAAATTGCAAATAAAAATACGCGGGTAATTGGTTGTACCATTTACGAGTATTTACTTTAATTTGTTTAAATATTTAAAATAAATACAATAAAATTTTAAATATATTTAAATGTTATCGGTACGGCCCAGTTTAGTTAATCGCACTGCGATATTGTTGCTACGTTGAGTTGATCGCTCACAGAAACCAGGTTGAGCCGCAATCTGTCGAAGATCCAATTGTATGATGCGTTGGCGTTGACGCGGCGTAGTATAGAGTATGTTGATGGTCGAATTGTTGACGCGAATTTTAATGTGCGGCTTGTGTTGATCGAATTGTGTTGGCGAAAGGTGTCGTCGCGGCGCAGTGTGTAAACGAATTGTGTCTCCTCTCCTGTTGTCTATCCTTTTTGTTTAGTGGGTAGGACCACAGGTGTGGTAAGTTGCGTTGAAGTGTCATCAGCTCTGGTGAATTGCGCGGTCGTATTAGAGTGTGCCAGTTTTTCCCAGGTTGAGTGAGGGGGGAAGGTTTAACTCATAACTAAATATGTATATGTGTATGTATGTTGGCTATTGTTTGCACCTATGTTGTGTGACCTTGGGTTTGCTTTTGTTTTAATGTGCGTACATTTACAAACAGTTGCTAAAATGTATGCTAAGGGTTATCATATGCAAACATCTTATCCTTAGTAATGTTTGTGTTATTGTCTGTTGAATGCTATGTTGAATGTGTCTGTTTCTGTATATATGTATGTAGTATTAGTGGACTGTATGTATGCATGGTTTGCAGCATATTGTTTATTGCTGCTTGACAAGGGGTTGTTTTCAAGTGTAAATTATTCGTTCTTCCACTTAAATGTGGAAAAAAACAAATTTTTTAAAGTTTAAACATTTATTGAACTTTTCCTTACAGCTACTTAATTACGACTGCTTAATACTAACAATTGTGTCTTACACTATACCTATCAATAATTTATGGTCACATTGCACTTCAATGTGACCGTATAAAATTCGGCTGCGCTGACGTTGTAACTCTGCTGTGGTGTTGTTGTTGATTTCCGCAAATTGTTATTTTGCGTTTCCTGTTTTTGAATTAATGCAGACGTGTCGTCAGCAATTTTGGTTTATTAATTTTATTGTGTTTTTATTCGCTTGTGTTATTGCTGTGTTAGCTAATTTATTATTATCTAACTAATTTGGTGTTAACTCCTCCGCCCTTAAATTCGAGCGTCCTCGTTCGTTCAAACTATTAGGGTTATTGGCACTTGTGACGTGGGAGTTTCCGATGTGTCTTCTTTGTTATTGGCCACATTCACGTTTACATTGTAGCTCGATGGTTCTATTAGTTTTGTCTTGCAATTCTTCCTTATGATTGGTGCAGTGCCTATTGTTGCTAGACTGATCAGGCAAATAACTACTAATGAAAAATTTGTTATTAGAGCTGCTGTGTGGGTTGTCTGCAGTGTTTGTAAATGATTGGTGTTATTTATGTGGAGTTCCTTCATCATCTCAAGGCTGAGAATTTCTTCCTCTTTGTTCGAAGGGATATTTGACTGTAGGATTGCGGGTAATGGTTTGCTAGTTAGTATTTCGTTAAAGGAGTGTTTTTGGTTGTCGATTAAAACTGTGGAATTGCGATATTGAACGGCGTATGATCCCACAAGATTTATTTTCTGATTATCAATTTGAATTGTGCCATTATACTGGTTTAATAATATGATGCCAGGGAAGATGTTTTCTATCGATGGGATGTGCTGGTTATTTATTTGAGTGCATTCTGCTGGTTCGCTTCTGAGTAATTGCGGGACACAAGTAGTGTTACTAATATCTATCATATTCTTATAGTTACAAATTCTTATATGATTATTTTCATTACATTTTGTTTTTATTCCAAATACCTTATGTTTACTACATGTTACGATATCCTCATAGGGAATTTTATTAATATATCTATTTTTCTTTATGGGTTTGATTACAATTGAATCGCAAATTTCTTCGTTTATTAATGGTATTCCTATCATATAAAATAACATTGTTTCATTTGAGGCTACTTTTATATTCGCAAATTCTAGCGATTCTTCTACATTATTTAATGTGAAGTTATTTTTTATAAAAATGGATTTTGCTAATGCTAGTTCTTCATTTGATAAAATATATGAATTGACGATTCCGGCTTTGGCCCAATGAATCGCATAATCAATATTAATAATTTCTTCTTTTACAATCTTTAATTTATATTTTAGTTCTATAGCAAAATTGCGTTGTACATCTTCATTAGATTGTACTGTTTTTAAAATCTTATTTGATACTCTCGTAATATTATTTATCCTATCAAAAATTATTTTATTTATTACTACTTGATTATTATTATTGTTTATTATATTATTTATTTGATTATCTAAAATTACTAAGTCGTCATGATCGGGATTTCCCGCGATCCATTTCCAGACTTTTCCTATTGTATCTATGGATTTTTTAAATCTTTTGGGTCGTAATCTATTTAGGTAAGTTTGGGTAAGGGTTAATTCATTTATCAAGATGGGTAGAAAGGGATTTTCTGATGTTATCTTGGTTTTAATAGTGTTGTCCATTTCGTCGAGTGTCATTTGAAATGCGTCTAGGTCTACTTTATGTATTATTCGGTAGGTTCCTGTTTGTATTCTTGTCAATCCTGTATCAAATGTTGCTAATTGTGAATTTGTATAGTCTATTATTTTAAAATCAGCGTACACTAAATGTACGAAAAATCTGAAAAATTAAAATAAAGAATGATATGTATTTCTGTCAAAAGTGTAATAATAAGCGTGCTATGCGCTCTTTTTATCCTTATAAAAGAAAAAAATATATATATATTTTTTTTTTTTTTTTTTTTTTTTTTTTAATAATAAGCGTACTATGCGCTCTTTTTATTCATTTTTTGTTCACTGTTTTGTTTAATTTTTAATTATCTTTTCTTATTTCTTATTAAATTTTTTTTTTTTTTTTTTTTTTTTTTAATTACTTTTTATAAGGCTTTTGTGGACTACCTTGCCGGTTTGTGTTAAAACTGTAGAATTCTTATTTTCTTTTACTATTTCTTCTTTGTACCGTGAAGTTAACTTATTTCCGTAACGTTTATTGATTCTAACATAGATTGTCTGTCCAATTTTATATTCTTTAAATGGGCTTCTGTTTTTATTGTGAAATATTAGGTCTTTCTCTTGTTTTTGTTTTATTCTTTGTATGTTATTCTGTCTTGCCTCTTCGTACTGGTCGGGATTAGTGAATATTCTTCGTCCAAAAAATGATTCAATCGGTTTTTGTCCTGTAGTTGTGTGAATTGAATAATTGTACTCATATACTGCCCTGTCCAGCAGTTCTTCAAAAGATCTTTCTGTCTTTTCCGATTTTAAACACCTTAAAATTTCTGATAGGGTTGAATGGAATCGTTCAACCTGACCGTTAGCTGTACTAGTATGTGGAGGTATCCTATGTATTTTTATTCTGAGTTGGTCTTCTAACATAAAAGTTATTGAGTTGGAATTTAATGATTTTTCATTGTCTATTATTATGTTTTGTGGAACTCCAAAATTGAAAATGATCTGTCTAAGTGGTTCTCTAATGTCTTCTGTAGCTCTTGATTTTAATATTTTCGCTTGTGCGTATTTTGAGTACTTATCTATGGCAGTCAGTATTAGTTGTTTTCCGGTAATATAGATGTCTATATGGATTATCTGTCCTGGGTATTCGGGAATAGGAGTTGCTTGAATTTTTGGGTTATTGGGATGTCTGTCGTACTTGTTTTCTGCGCATACGCCGCATTGTTTAACTATTGCTTTAATTTTCTGGAGCATTTTAGGGAAATAAAATTTTTCTATTAATTGCTGTTTATTTTCTACTGGGTTTCGATGAGCTCTTTTATGTGTTCGTAGTATTTCATTCTCTTGTTGCTCGTTTGTAATGAGATCTTTAACTTGCGTTTGTGTGTACCTAGCTTTGTAGTTCTTGAAGTGTAGGGGATAGATTTGTTGAATCTGCCCCATTATTTTTTCGGTTGTGAATATTCCATTAATAACTGAAGGGTTGAGGTAGCGCTTTAGTATTGCTGTCAAGTCGTCTATTGAATAATTAGGTTTAGTCAAAATGTGCCTATGGTACGTAGGGAAGGGTATTTTGAATTGATAGCTATCGATTTGGTCTGTTAAGATCCAAATTTGATTTTTAAATACATTTATTGGGCAATTAATGGTCGGAATTAAATTATGCGAAGAGCTTTCGTCTGAATTAGTGGCAACTGATAACGAATTTATTTCAAATGGTCTGGAGAGTGCGTCTGCAACAACGTTTGCTTTACCTGGTTTGTATTTTATTTCATAATGATATTCTTCTAAAATTGCCTTCCATCTTTTCAATTTGGAATTGGTGTTTTTGTTACTGAGTGCGTACGTAAGGGGTTGGTGGTCCGTATAAATGGTTATTTTAGCAGTACCATACAAATAATTTCTGAGGGAATTGAGTGCCCAGATAATGGCAAGCATTTCCCTTTCGTTAGTTGCATAGTTTTCCTCTGTTTTGCTTAAAGTTCGCGAAATGAAAGTGATTGGTCTTCCATTTTGCTCTAGGACTACTCCTATTGCATGTTTGGAAGCGTCGGTGGTAAGAGAGAATTCCTTTTTATAGTCTGGATATTGAAGAATCACATCTTCGGAAGTGAGTGCAGATTTAATTTTTTCAAATGCTTCTTTTGCTTCGCTATTAAGTGTAATGGGGACTTTTTTTGACATATTTTTCGAGATGCGACCTTCTTCGCCGCGGAGTAGGGTTGTTAATGGTTTTGCAAGTGAAGCATAACTTCTTATGAAGCGTCTATAGTAACCTGAAAGGCCGAGGAATGACCTCAAATCTTTAAGGTTTTTGGGGTATTGGAAATTGACTATTGATTGAACCTTGGCGGGATTGGTTGAGATGCCGTCTGATGAAATGGTAAAGCCTAAAAATTCCACTTTGGTTTTAAAAAATTCACATTTATCAATCTGAACTTTCATATTAGCTTTATTTAGGGTGTCAAAAATTGTATCAATGTGTTTTTGGTGGGATTCTTTATCTTTGCTGAATATGACTATGTCATCTATGTAGACGTAGCATGTTTTCCCTATATGGTCTCTTAGGATGTCATCAAGCGCTCGTTGGAATATACTAGGGGCGTTTTTAAGCCCAAAGGGTAGGCGCGTGAATTCATATTTTCCGTTGTTCACGGAAAAAGCTGTCTTCTCAACATCGGATTCCTTAAGAGGAATCTGGTGGAAGCCACTCTTCAGATCGATTACAGAAAATATTTTGTTGTCTCCTAGTTGAGAAAGTACCTCGTTTATTTCCGGTATTGGATACCTATCTGACACGGTGACACTATTCAGTTTTCTATAATCGATGACCATTCTATACTTTTTCTCTCCCGATGCGTCCTCTTTCTTGGGGACTACCCATATCGGAGAGTTGTAGGGCGATCTGGATGGTCTTATTATGCCGTCTTCCAATAATTTATTTATCTGTTTATCTATTTCGTCCCTGAGGGAAAACGGGTAAGGGTAGGATTTCGAGTAAACTGGCGTTTCGGAGTTTGTTCTTATTTCGGCCACTACTTTGGTGGTGTAGGTCAGTCTTTCGTTAGGTTCGGAGAAAAGATGGCTATGTTTATGGATGAGTTTCCTCATTTCTTGTCTATCTTGAGTATTCATATGCGTGTCCCTAATTTGGATTGCGTTTACGTCCTGTGTTTTGTATTCTTTTAGATGAATTTTCGTGTGGTTTGCTATAATCATAAAATTATCCTTACTATGGATTATTGCGTTAATTTCTTTTATGCTGTCATTACCTAATATTCCATGAAATGTGGTTAGGGTGGGTAGTAGGAAAAACTTTAATTGATTTTTGAGCTTGAAAAGATTTATATATGTGTGATGGGTGATCTTTATTTTGCCTCCTATCGAGTTTGCATGAAATGGGCTATTATTTTCTATTATTTTCCTTGCTAAATGAGGCTGTATGTAGTTCTTGTTAGAACCTGTGTCTAGTAGTATTTTAAGAATTTCTCCGCTCTTTGTTCTACATTCGAAGTAAGGAAGCGAAGAAGTTTTCATTCTAAAAAATGTATATCTGTTGGGTCTAGGATTTCGGGTTGGTTCTGATTGTAGTTAAGAGAGTCTTGGTCAAGAATATGGTGGTATGTTGGTTCTTCAAGAGGGTTTGCAGAATTGGGGCCTTCCGGCTGTATCTGAGAGCAGTTTATATGGAAATTTCTTTGAATTTTGTGGGCTGGATTCGTAAAATTCGAACTTGGTCCTTCCTGTCGTTTTCCGGCATATTTGAAGTTCGGTCTATTGGCATAATTTATTGCGTTTGTTCTAATACTTTGGTCTATGTCCATTGGTTCCGGTTTTGGTAATGGTTTTTGCGCTAGAGGTCTTGGGGGTGGATTGTTGTAAGGATTATATTGTGGATTGTTATAGGTGTTATACTGTGGGCTGTTGAATGGTTGATAGGTGCGTTGCGCGAATTGTTGTGGGCGGTATGCGTTTGGCGAAAACGCTTGTTGTGTGCGTGGCATATATGCGAGTTCTGGGTGAAAATATTGTTGAGAGGGTTGTGTATAGACTTGTCTTTGGAAATGTTGGTGTTGTGGCTTTGGGGGAAGTTGTGGTCTATCCATTCTGTAGGGTGTATTGTAATTGTTCGCGTGTGTGGTTCTAAAATTTTGGTTTTCTAGCTTCATACAAAGGTGCAGAGCTTCTGGCAGGTCGGCAGGTTCTTTCATACCAAGCAATTTGGAGAGGTCTCCTGAAAGTCCTCGTACGAATGTATCGAGCGCTTTCTCCCTATAGGTTCGAGAAAGAATTTGTATTGATTCTTCGCTCATCTCCATACAGGCGATTTTGTTAAGAATTAGTGACAGATGTGCGTATACTTGCGAATAGAAGCTTTGTACCGATCGACGTCCTTGGATAATGCACGTCATTTGATATTCCAATGTACTTAAATCTCTTTTATCCGCGTAATGCGTTGTTAAGCATTTAGAGATCGCTGTCCAATTCAGCGGTGTGTTGTAAGATTCGAGTACCGCGTCGGCCTTACCAACTATTTTATTCCTAATTACGTTTAAGATTCCAAAATATTTTGGAGTGCCTATCAAATTTTCATAGATTTTGAGGATGCGCTCAACGCTTTTCCTCCAACTGCTAAATTCGGTGGGGTTTCCGCTAAATTCTCTAAGTGACCTGACAACGTCTGGGATTTTGTCCATATCTGAAAGATTGTTCCTATAACGTTCGTCAATCGTTTGGTCCACTATGGGTGCTGGGATCATGTCATTCTTAATTATACTTTGTATTATGTTTCGTCCATCTGTGAGTAGTAATTGACCTAGTAGTTCTCTTACTTGATTTGCTAAATCGGGTTGTGCAGGATTTGGATTAGGTGAGGGTAGTACTGGTGGCCTTATGAGGTTATTTGGATTTGCCATTTTTTCTTCTCTTTTACTCAAATAAGTTACGAAATATGTAAAAAAAATTCTATTTATTATTTTATTTTCTCTAAAACTAATATTTCCTAATTTTTCGTTATTAACCCTTCTAGGAAAGGTAGCTTTTCTACTCTGGAGGGTCCGGGGGAATCGCAGAGTTAAGCGGTGTTATAGGTTTTTTTATTTTTAGTTACTGGCTGTACGAGCCTTTTGTTATTTAATTTATAATTTATAAATCTCTGGAGGGTCCGGGGGAATCGCAGAGTTTTTATTTGTTATAAGCTGGAGGGTCCCCCCGAAGGTGGTGAATCGCAGCTTTAATAATATTTAATTTTATAGGCTGTACAAGCCGTATTTTATTTATATTTACTTACACTATAGCTTCACTTAATAATTTATTTATTATTAATAACAAACAATTTTTTTTTTCACAATTTTTCCTCTCTGGTCTTATTACTAATTATATTTCTTATGCTACTTACACTATACACAGCTTCATGATGATCCTCGAAACCGATGAGTGTGTATTTGTCCTGTTCCGTGTTTGTACTGGGGTACACTTCCTCACACTGTTTTTGTTTTGTAGGCTTTTTGCTGCTGTTCCTTGTCGGTGTCGCTGGAGCGTCCAGGAAGGATTTTCCTATCCTTTTCACGCTCTTAATGTGTTGGTTACTTTTTTATCCTTTAATCCGCTCGGCCTGTAGGACCACTTGTCACCAGTTAAAGGCTAACCTTGTCTTTTTCGCGGCGTTTTTTTTTTTTTAACGGCACTTTTAACTTTTCGCGAACCGAACAAGCTTTCTTCTTTAGCTCGGGCGCCAATTATTCGTTCTTCCACTTAAATGTGGAAAAAAAAACAAATTTTTTAAAGTTTAAACATTTATTGAACTTTTCCTTACAGCTACTTAATTACGACTGCTTAATACTAACAATTGTGTCTTACACTATACCTATCAATAATTTATGGTCACATTGCACTTCAATGTGACCGTATAAAATTCGGCTGCGCTGACGTTGTAACTCTGCTGTGGTGTTGTTGTTGATTTCCGCAAATTGTTATTTTGCGTTTCCTGTTTTTGAATTAATGCAGACGTGTCGTCAGCAATTTTGGTTTATTAATTTTATTGTGTTTTTATTCGCTTGTGTTATTGCTGTGTTAGCTAATTTATTATTATCTAACTAATTTGGTGTTAACTTGTACAATTGAATACATGTGTGTGTGTGTGTTTGTTTAATGATACCTCTTCTGTAAATTTATGACTTGCGTCCCATGCATTTTTATTATTATTAGATGCACATTGCATTTAAATGCCTGTGGTTGTTTATGTACATACATTTGTATGTATGTATGTTTGTAAATAGATATTTATTTTTAGGTTTATTTCGGCTTTGCTGATAAGTATACATGTTCAATGCTATTTGAACAAGCACTGTCTTTAATTTTAATGCAATTGGGAATCTGTGGTAAGTTTTGGATTTATAGATTCGATATAAAGCCGCTTGAAAAACGAATTAAACAAAATTGCTCCTAGCTACATACTTACACAAATACAGAAACAGACACATACTTATGCAAGACATACACATATCAATTAGTTGGTTGATTGAGTTGGGCTAGAAATTGCCCTTGTCGCTACACACGACACAGCTTTTAATACAATTTTGAGACCAACTTCATTTTGAATATTCACTTCGTTGCTTAAACATGAGTTCGGAAGTTGCTGCTTTTCTTATTACATATGACGCGCTCTCTTCGACAGCCGAAATAAAATGGCGAAATCGTTTGAAATCGCACAACCAACCCAAACACTATTCAACTAACACAACCAACTTCACAAAATATCAAAAAATTTTGATTTTCATCCAACCAGTTGATTCAACTCATTCAACTGCCCCATATACGTAGCAATCAGTTGTTCAATTCGTTGAAGTTGATACAATAATTGATATGTGTATGCCTTGCTTTAAAATGCATTGCCATGCAAAACAATTGTATTCAACAAACAATAACACAAACATTCCTAAGGATAAGATGTTTACATATGATAACCCATGGGTTCTTACATTCAAGGTCACACAACATAGGTTCAATCAATAGCCAAGATACATATGTACATATAAACATATACATATATTTAGTTATTTAGCAGATTTTGAGAAATAGTATATAAGGTTTCCAAATTTAAAAATAAAATCAGAAAGAAAGGTTTCTGACTTGAGGAAAGACTGTTTGAATTCCCCCCACCAGAGGTAAGGAATGAGAAATCTTTGTCGAGTTCAAACGGTGCTGGTGTTTGTACTATGTGCGGACAGCTGTTAGTCAGTGATCGGACGCAGACTTAGTGTACACCAGACAACTTGGAAGGAAACTTCCAGGTGGCATTTACTTCTTTGAAATATTTTAATCAATATTGTATTTTGTTATTACAGAAGGAAAGTTAAGAAACTAGCAATGGCCACGAGTTCTTCCCAAATACTTGCTCTTCAGAGAAATTCCAGTGAGCAGAATCGATTTATAGAGAAATTAATGACGAAAATATGTAGTTTCTACGACGAGAAGTCTCTAATCGATGTAACATTTAAATTTTCAAATCCAACGGCTCTGTAAGTATTACTTTGTCCTCAGCTTACATAAAATTATTTAAATTAATATTTATAATTCTTTTTCAGTGTACCCGCGCATCGTTTGCTACTCGCAGCAGCGAGTCCTTACTTCGAGAACCTTTTCAATGGCAACCAAGGCACTAATCCAGTCATCGAGATAAATGATATCGATAGCGATATTTTCGAGCATCTAATAACCTTTTGTTACACCGGACACGCCCCAATTACCGTTAACAATGTCGCTACCATGCTAAATGCGGCAATCGTTTTGCAATTAGACGATGCCAAAAACCATATTGTGGACTACCTCATGACACATATCGATGAATACTCTTTACAGGGTGCTTATAGGCTGGAGCGTGAAACGCAATGTGAAGTTCTTAGGCAGAAAATCTTCGAATACGAGACACAGAACTTCATGGAGGTGAGTCTAAATGTACATGTAATGTCTCACAATAACGGCACCTATGTAATTTAAATTTTGTTTCTAATAAATCTAGATCAGCCGCAGCGATGAGTTTTTGAAATTTGATGTAGAAAAATTGCAACGTATCTTGGTATCTGACAATTTGAATATAACCCGTGAGGAAGACGCCTACGATGCCATACAACGCTGGTACAATCACGATGTTCCTGCGCGTCAAGAGCAACTGCCACTTTTAATAGCGTGTCTCCGTCTTACCCAATTCAATGTAAACTTTCTGATGACACAAATACAGCCCTTACCTGGATGTGAGCTACTGGCCTTCAAGGCGTTATCGTGGATCAGAGAGCCTACAGTACGGCCATTGATAAATATACGATTTACAGAACCACGTGGAGTCAGTGCTTCAAATTGTGGTGAGAAAACAATTCTAGCGCTTTGCTCAGAGGTAAACGAACACTTTTATTCCAAAATGAAAATATTAAATTAGTGTGCTTACAATATTTTTGGAATAGATGAATCTCAAACTGCTGCGATATAACAAAACTGAGGATAAGTGGCAGGAATATGCGAGTATAAAAATGGATCACGAACTATATAGAACTATTTTAAAGGATGATAATTTATTATTTGTTGGCGGTAATAAAGGTGGTGTCACATGTAACGTCGTTCGTAGTTGGAATATACGAAATAAAACATGGCAAAATTTGCCCGCTATGAACCAAGCAAGAATGGCACACTGCCTTGTCGAATTAAATGGTGAAATCTACGCCATTGGTGATTATCATGGTAATAATGCTTTGTCGTCGGTGGAAAGGTGAATATATATAAATCTGTAATGAATTACCTAACGATAGCGATTGTGAGCTTTAACAATTAAAGGTTGACTTTAAGCTTAACGGTGAAAGTACTTTAGACTAGATGTGTTAGGATAGTATGGATAATGAGCAAAATAAGGTACTTCGGCATGAAAGAAAGAAGGAATTAATTCAGTGAAATGTTATGATCTGATTGAATCTGACTTTCGAAAACTCTAACACTTTGAGATTGTCAACGACTTAATTTGAATAATTATAAGTTTGTTTAACAGACTATGCAACGTGACGAAATGCTACTTTTGACGCTTCAGTTTATAGATATGCATTATTTTTTCATTGCTTCCAGATATACGACTTCGGATGGTTGGGTGTTTGTGACCAGCTTAAATGTTGAACGATCTTACGCAGGTGCAGTGACATTAAATGGTAAAATTTACGCAATGGGCGGTTATAATGGCAATGGGGGCTTAAAATCCGTCGAATGCTACAATCCGGATTCGAATACTTGGACTTTTTGCGCAGATATGACAAATAGTCACTTTTTACCTAGCGTAAGTTAGATTAAAATATAATTATTAAAATTAGGAGAACATTCATCAAGTCATGATTTGGCAGAATGAGGAAGAGTCGAAGAGCGGTATATCACAAGGTTACTTAAGTGTTTAAATATTAACATTCAAATCCTTGGATTTCTTTTACTATAGACCGATGTACGCAATCGGAATTCGTATTCTGTCCAGAGAATTAAAATTTATTACTGAAATACGTACTGCAGCTATATTAAGAGATTCCATTCGATTTCATCGTTGCAAGTCTTCCCTAAAATTTTCAAAACCAGCAAAAGTAACTCCGCTTCAATAAAAATTACCGAAATTGTCTAATAGAAAATAGTCACTGATTTATTTCGTTATCCTTTTAACTCTACTAAAATTAAAAAAAAACGTTTATTGCTACTTTTTATATTACAGGTAGCTGCACATAAAGATCACATTTATGTTTTAAGCCGTAGGGGCGCTGAACGTTACGATCCTCAGCAAGACACGTGGTCACAGGTACATATATTGAGCTAACTTTCGCCAATCGCTTAATGTCAAATTGAATATTCTTGAAAATTTTTCGCAGATTTGCTCTTTGGAGGTTGGTCTTGGTTGGATGACTTGCCTATCACTAGACAATAAACTATGGGCTATTGGTGGCAAGTCTAAATCTGTTGGCAAGTCATGTGTATCAGTCTTTGATGAAGAAAATTCCTGTTGGGTAGAAAGGTGCTCATTACCCGAAAGTATAGTGCGTAATTGTTTTGTTGTGCCTGCGTCCTTACTGTCGTCGATGTGAATAAGTAATGTAATTTTTGTTCCGTTTTTCGATTTAACAAATTTTTTTATTGTTATCTAATAAATATAATATAAAACTTCGCTATTGTCATACAAAAATAATTATTTTGGAAGCAGGGGATCGTGCTATAGGCGCTTGAACTGAAAGTTGGGTATCCGCTATACGAGACACATTCCAAAATCGGTTAAAACCGCCAGTACGACGACTACTAGTATAAAAAATCTGTATTTGCATAAATATATATATTTGTATTCGATCTATAAGAGCATGTTATATCTTTGAATTTACGAAAAATATGAAAGAGAGTGTCGGGGTATGTCGACGTATGGGGCCGATTGCGTTTAATTAAAAGATATTTGGTTCAAGTGTAAACGTTATAAATTTCGTGTTTAATTGTATATATATAAATATATGGGTGTGTGTTTGTTTCCAATATTTGTTAATTGTTATTGATTTCGTATTAACTAGTGTTAGAATTGTGTGTTAATATACATACGTATTGTTTTGGTTTTAAATGTATTAATCCGTTTCGCGTGCTGGGTTGATACCTTCGCTGTGAAATATTGTCGATGAATTTGGGTGGATCCTTGTGCTGTATCCGTATTACTTTATGTTGTAATTTGAGATTGTACTTATTGTAATATATCAAAGTAACGTGTACTTTATGTTAGAATTGTTCACTCTATTATTTCACTTGTGATTGGTTCGCTTGTATATCGCTTAGTTGGTCTCCGTGTTCACTCCTGTTTTATTGCTGTGTTGGCGGGATAATAATAAGCCCTTTTCGTAAAAGGCGCGGGAAAAATCTTCTTTTTGTGTCTCCTTCTTCGCCTGTTGCGTGAAGTTGGGGCGGTTGATATTCCTCTACATTACGCCTCTATTACTTTATGCAATTTGTGGGAGTAATGCAGAGGAGTATTTGTTTGGATTAAACAGAGAGCAAGAGAGCTCTCTTAAGAGCGGTGTGGTGGACACAAAAATTAAGAGTGCTCTGTTGTTGTTCGTATCACCTAAAACCAAGCGAGATAGATAAAGTTATATATATAAATGATGAGAACGATGAAGTTGAATGTCTGTCTGTCCGTCCGTGCAAACTGTAACTTGAATAAAAATTGAGATATCTTTATGAAACTTAGTATGGTGTTTTTTAAGGGGCATACCTAGTGTGACAGCGTAAAAAAAGGGATTTTTTGGGATAAAAAAAAAAAAAAGTCAATCAATCGGACAAGGAAGCAAAACAAATTGGTCTGTCAGTGAACGAGGGCAAGACGAAATATCTCCTGTCATCAAACAAACAATCGTCGCACTCGCGACTTGGCACTCACGTCACTGTTGACAGTCATAACTTTGAAGTTGTAGATAATTTCGTCTATCTTGGAACCAGCGTAAACACCACCAACAATGTCAGCCTGGAAATCCAACGCAGGATAACTCTTGCCAACAGGTGCTACTTCGGAATAAGTAGGCAATTGAGAAGCCAAGTCCTCTCTCGACAAACAAAAACCAAACTCTATAAGTCACTCATAATTCCCGTTCTGCTATATGGTGCAGAGGCTTGGACGATGTCAACAACGGATGAGTCGACGTTGCGAGTTTTCGAGGGACAAGTTCTGCGAAAGATTTATGGTCCTTTGCGCATTGGCCACGCAAAACGACGCCATTGACATAGTTCAGCGAATTAAAAGACAGCGGCTACGCTGGCTAGGTCATGTTGTCCGGATGGACGAAAACCATCCAGCTCTGAAAGGACTCGACGCAGTACTCGCCGGGGGAAGCAGAGGAAGAAGAAGACCTACACTCCGTTGGAAGGACCAAGTGGAGAAGGACCTGGCTTCGCTTGGAATATCTAATTGGCGTCACGTAGCGAAGAGAAGAAACGACTGGCGCGCTGTTGTTGACTCGGCTATAATCGCGTAAGCAGTTCTACGCCAATTAAGAAGAAGAAGAAGTTAATCAATCGTTTTAAAATTTTAAGGGTATATTTATACATGTTTTAGGAGTAAACAAAAAAATTTTTGAAAGAAAATATTAAATATTTTTGAAATGACAAGCGATCACCGGCGGCGCCAAAAAGAAGGTCCTCCACTGCTGCCATGATTGCAGCCTTCTCTGTTGATAAAACCTAGAAAAAAATTCTCGTTTAACTAAAACATATTGTCTGTACGATGACCCTCGGGCTAATAAAAAAATCAAAAATTGACAAAATGGCGACATGTTAAACAAAAAGTTAAATTTTTACCAAAATTATGGTCGTTTTTGGCCTGCCAGAATTCGATTTTTGATTAGATCAAAAAACTGGCGGGTCATCATATGGAGAACTGTATAGAGAAGATGAAAAAAAACTGATAGCGATCGGATCATTTGTCTCCGAGTAATCACTCCAGCAAATTCGAAAAATGCTGTTTCGAGAAAAACGCGTTAAAAAATGTCCCGTATCCAATGCAACTATCTAACTGCCAAGCGCCTACTCTTTTAAATGGCTGTAACTCAAAAACTGTTTCAGATATAGATTTGAAATTTTAGTATGTTATTTGTAAAGGTATAACCTATCGAAATATGAAAAAAAATCTATTTTTTGAAAATTTTACACCAGGTGTGCCCCTTAATACAAAAAATATTACGAGTTCGTAGATCGGACTACTGCCACGCTCACAGAACACCATTAACCTAAAATCTATGCCATAACTAAGCACCAAAATAAGATATAAATTTAAATTTCGCTCAAGGGATCGCAGTAGCAAGTGGCATCTGTGGGCAAAATTTTTTGAAAAAGGCCTTTAACAATTTGAATGTATATTTCTCCTTGACCACTTAAGCTACAAAAACCAAATTTGCTGAGTACAAATCTTATGAAAACTTCTACCGACAGTGTGAAAATGGATGAAATCGCTCACTCCCCATATAACGGTACTATTAAAAACTAGTAAATTCGCGATAAATATATAACTAAATACGCCAAAAACATTAAATTTTTCCTACGAGGTGGTATGAGAGGTCTTTACGCCCACTTTTTGGTGAAATGCCATATCTCGGGACCCGACCAACTGATTTCGACAACATTTAGTGGATGGTATTCTCCTTACATTCTTATGTCACAGTGTGAAAATTATTGAAATCGGCCTACAACCACGCCTACTTCCCATATAACACAAATTTAAATTGCACTTCATTCGTTCAGTTTCCAGTAAACAAATTAAAAAGAAATTAGTATAACGGACGTATTTTCGAATATTCGGCTGACTTTACTCTTTATAATTGGTTTTAAGGTATTTCTCTGGTTATTGGCGAACTTTTGTTTTATTTATTTAACGTAGGACAAAGAAACATGTTTATTGTATTAAAATGTAACAAATGATACCCTCTTTAATATTAACCCTACTTTGTGTGCATTGAAGCTATAAAACCCTTCACAGTTGCAACTTCTGCTGGCATAAAGGGTAAAATCTTTACCTTTATCTTGATTTTTGGCAGATTTTCAGTTTGTACATCTTATATTGGCTTTTCAAACAAATGAGCAAATTCTTGGAGAAAAAAGGTCATATGCAAGGTTTCACTTTGATGTCGTAAAAATTGAAAAATTAGCTCTTGTAAGGGTCTAATAGTACATTAATCTAAATATGCATGTATACAAATTCATTAATTACCGTTCAGGTAACCTTTTTTTAGCACAAATAAAAGCTGCAGTCTAAATATGTCAAGTTCAGATTTATAATTTTTAACAGTTTGTTTTATTTTTCTTGGTCAACAAAAACTGTGAAGGAATGCGGATGACGACCATGGCAAACGAAATAAGGACTACGAATTGAGGGCATGTACCAGGAATGTCCGGTCCCTTAATTGGGAAGGTGCCGCTGCCCAGCTGGTTGTTGTTCTCGTGAAAACAAAGGCTGACATCACCGCCGTCCAAGAAATGCGATGGACGGGACAAGGACAGAGACGAGTAGGTCCTTGTGACATTTACTACAGTGGCCATATAAAGGAGCGCGAGTTTGGTGTTGGATTCGTGGTGGGAGAGAGACTCCGTCGCCGAATACTATCATTCACTCCGGGGAATGAACGTCTAGCCACAATCCGCATCAAAGCGAGGTTCTTCAACATATCGCTGATTTCCGCCCACGCTCCGATGGAAGAGAAGGACGATGTGACCAAAGATGCCTTTTATGAGTGCTTAGAGCGCACTTATGAGAGATGCCCCCGCCACGATGTCAAAATCGTGCTTGGCGACTTCAACGCCAGGGTGGGCAAAGAAGGTATCTTTGGCACTACGGTCGGTAAATTCAGCCTCCACGAGGAAACATCCCCAAATGGGTTGAGGCTGATCGACTTCGCCGGGGCCCGAAATATGGTTATCTGTAGTACTAGATTCCAGCATAAGAAGATACATCAAGCTACCTGGCTGTCTCCGGATCGAAAAACCACCAACCAGATCGATCATGTTGTGATAGACGGAAGACACGTCTCCAGTGTTCTAGATGTGCGTGCGCTCCGAGGTCCTAACATTGACTCGGACCACTATCTTATTGCAGCCAAAATTCGCACCCGCCTCTGTGCAGCAAAAGACGCACGCAAACAAACACAAGGAAGGTTCGACGTCGAGAAGCTGCAATGACAACAGACAGCCGAACGATTCTCTACGCGTCTTGCACTCCTTCTCTCTGAGAGCACTCGTCAACAACTCGGTATAGCGGAACTGTGGGACGGCATTTCAAACTCCTTACGTACAGCTGCAACGGAAAGCATTGGTTTTCGGAAAGTGCAAAAGAACAGCTGGTACGACGACGAGTGCCGTGTCGCAGCGGAGAGAAAACAGGCTGCCTACCCCGCAACGTTACGATCGACCACAACACGTTCGGGATGGGATAGATACCGAGAGTTGAAGAGGAAAGCGAGACGCATTTGCAGACAGAAGAATAAAGAGGCCGGAATGCGTGAGTACGAAGAGCTTGATAAGCTGGCCAACAGGGGTAACGGTCGAAAATTCTACGAAAAAATGCGGCGGCTTACAGAAGGTTTCAAGACCGGAGCATACTCCTGTAGAACCCCCAAAGGTGATCTAGCCACCGATGCTCAGAGCATACCTAGATTATGGAGGGAACACTTCTCCAGCCTGCTGAATGGCAGTGAACGCATAACACCAGGAGAAGGCGAACCCGATTCCCCAAACGATGACGATGGAGCAGACGTTCCATTACCCAGCCATGAAGAAGTTCGAATAGCGATTGCCCGCCTGAAGAACAACAAAGCGGCAGGGGCCGACGGATTGCCGGCGGAGCTATTCAAACACGGCGGCGAAGAACTGATAAGGCGCATGCATCAGCTTCTTTGTAAAATATGGTCGGATGAAAACATACCCAACGATTGGAATCTAAGTGTGCTATGCCCAATCCATAAAAAAGGAGACCCCACAGTCTGCGCCAACTGCCGTGGGATTAGCCTCCTCAACATCGCATATAAGGTTCTATCGAGCGTATTGTGTGAAAGATTAAAGCCCACCGTCAACAAACTGTTTGGACCTTATCAGTGTGGCCTTAGACCTGGCAAATCAACAACCGACCAGATATTCACCATGCGCCAAATCTTGGAAAAGACCCGTGAAAGGAGAATCGTCACACACCACCTCTTCGTCGATTTCAAAGCTGCTTTCGACAGCACGAAAAGGAGCTGCCTTTATGCCGCGATGTCTGAATTTGGTATCCCCGCAAAACTAATACGGCTGTGTAAACTGACGTTGAGCAACACGAAAAGCTCCGTCAGGATCGGGAAGGACCTCTCCGAGCCGTTCGATACCAAACGAGGTTTCAGACAAGGCGACTCCCTATCGTGCGACTTTTTCAATCTGCTGCTGGAAAAAATTATTAGAGCTGCAGAACTGAATCGAGCAGGTACAATCTTTTATAAGAGTGTACAGCTGCTGGCGTATGCCGATGTAACAAAACGGCGATTATTTGTAACGAATTTATAGTTAATAGTTTTAATAGTTTAAGGATCACTGTGAATTATTAGTTTAAGCACATTATTGTGAATTATCGCAGTGTCCTTTACTCCCGACGTTCGCTTTCGGTGTCCATACTGTTGGAACTCCGATTATAATTCACTCAATTTCCGAACGCCGAAGAGATAGGCTGAGACACTGCGGTAAGTTGATCTTGCAGATCATTGCATATTTGTAATAACCTTTTCTTTATAGAAATAAATTGCTGTTGTTGTTATTGCTCTTGTATTTGTTACCGTATGCACGTGTACGAAATGTATGTGCGCATATATGGGCATTCAATGACACAATTAAATTCGCCAGCCAACGGAATTGAGACAGCCGATGATATTGATATCATCGGTCTCAACACCCGCGCCGTTAGTTCTGCTCTCTCCAGACTGAACAAGGAAGCAACGCAAATGGGTCTGGCAGTGAACGCGGGCAAGACGAAATATCTCCTGTCATCAAACAAACAGTCGTCGCACTCGCGTCTTGGCTCTCACGTCACTGTTGACAGTCATAACTTTGAAGTTGTAGATAATTTCGTCTATCTTGGAACCAGCGTAAACACCACCAACAATGTCAGCCTGGAAATCCAACGCAGGATTACTCTTGCCAACAGGTGCTACTTCGGACTGAGTAGGCAATTGAAAAGTAAAATATTATGTAAACACCCAACACATATACAAAAAATTCCTTTTAAGAAATAGATTCCGATATTTCAGCTTCTATGTAATATTTCCGCTCATTTTCATAAAAAACATTGTTTTAAAAGTTGCACGTTGTTAAAATTATGCGTAGAATGTACTGTCTTCATATAGTACACCATGTCGTATGAGCAACAGAATGCATTAATCACTTGAATGATGGCTTATATGAAAAAAATTGTTAAGACCGTTTTTGTAGGGTGAAAAGTTTTGGATTGGAATCCAAGATGCTAAATGAATACTTTTGTGTTCAGCAGTAAATTTCGTACAAAACTATGAGATTTGCAATTTAAAAAGATATTTTTGTATAACATTTTTAAGAAAAAATATTTTACCATAAAATTTACAAACTTCATCTATTAATATCTTTTAAAAGGTTAGGTTTATGAAAAATCATTCAAAACTTTTTTGTAGAGCATTCAGTTTCCATTAAAATCTATGAACTGAGATATTTTTGGCAGCGAGTTGGAAGCGAGATATGAGTTTTTCTGTCTGATAGTAAGAAAATATTAAAAAAGTGTAAGATATTTCTCGCTAAAACTAAGAATTCGTACTTGGAGATACTTTCTTAGAGTAAGATACTGTTTTTCAGAGTACCAGACATGAAAAAGTGTTCATCTCTTTTGACCTACCTTAATATACCTACATATGGACAAGATTGTAATGTTTCCTACAAAAGTGGTTATGATTCCAAGGGCATTTAGATGAGTCGTATTTCGAATTGAATTTAAATCAATTTTAGTATCCCTATAATAAAGATTATTGCTATTTGAGCCCACTTAACTAAAACCAATATACATCCTTTCCTAAAAGTGCTCGTAAAATTTTAACAAGGGTTTCTAACTAGACTAATACAGCCTTGCAATTACTTCAACTTTGTATCACTTTGGACATGAAAGATTTTTCTGTTTATTAGTGCAAATTGCTTGTGATGAGCAGAGTTCAAAAGGCTAGTAGATTCCATTTTCTAGCCACGTATTAGACACTAGCTCAACTTTAATTGTCGATAAGAAGATAGCAATACAAATATGGAGCTTTTATTATATTATTGAAAACTGTATGTTTTCAGGTTTTGCATTTGATTTTGATGAGAGAAAGTAATGTATGGCATACGCATTGCATACATTCACAATTACAATCTCTGAAGAGATTAATCATTCTGCTACTGGGTGTTTAGCCCTGACCTTGAGAATCCTCATATTCAAGCTAATGTCAAACTGTTAACCTAGTTTGGTTACAGCTGGTGGCGGAATAAACAGCCTTCACATATATTACTCCAAATCTTAGTTGATGGGATGATGATTAAAAATAAAACGTCAGTTATGGCTGCTTAGTCAGCAGGAAGGAAATGGTCGCTTTTATTAAGCACTTAAACGAAAGAGTGATGCAATGTGTCTGACATATTTTTGTAGCTCGTAAATCTTATCAAGAATGATGGTATAATATCCGTGTATCTTATTTATAGAACATAGTCGACTTCAAACTTTTAGTATCAGCGAAAGTCGTAATGATATTTTCTATTTGCAGTCTTAATGTGCCTCTTGACTACACTAAAGCTTGAGATATGCATCAACAAATTGATGAACATATTGCAAACCATTTAAAACAACTTACTTATTTATAAAAATAAATGAAGAGTTACATATCGTTGATCCATTCAAAGGGATTTAAATAGTCTTAAGGAACTTAAATCGATTTTCATACTCTCCTTATTTTCGGAGACGAAAGTGTGCGATTTCTTCTCAGAAACAAGAAAACAATGTTGTTTCTTTTTCGCCGTCACTTAACGCCAATCCAAAAGAAACAAATTTTCGGTCTTTGAAGCAAATAAATCAAGAACACATTTAACTTCAACAAATGATTTCATTCGACTATCCTAAAACTCATGGAGGACGTTTGCTGTGGAAATGCGGAAAAAACATTGTCATTATCTTTTTTCTTCAGCATGATTACTCTTGGGATTGACACAATCCCAGTGGCGTTGGTATCCCACACTTTCAAGTGCTTGAGCAGTTTCCATTATCACGATTATCTTTTCTACATACATACACACAAGTATTTCGTTTTTTCTATCTTGTCATTTTCCTTTCTTTTAGCTGTTGTCACACTTTGTTGTCACTTTAAGCTGACACGCTCCGTTTTCCAGTGTTCGGGTGCATGTGCCGCATTGGCTTGAAAAATAGGTAAACATAATTTTTTAACTTTGCCTGTCAGTTGCAACTTTATTTTTGGCATTCCTGTAAATACTTAAGCGAGAAAGCAACTTTTTCATTGGCTATGATTTATTACTTCATGTAAAATTAAAAAAACTTTTTAACAAGAATTTGTTGTTTTCCAAATAGATTTCGTTAATGAATTTGATAAAGACTCTTTAAGCTTTCGGTGTTAAAGAGCTTAACATTGTATTAAAAAATATTTAATTTGTCTATAAATAGGTGTTCGATTTTTGTGAAATAAGCCTATGGCTAATATGTTTGTACTTATTTTATTTTATCTGCACAAATCCGCCAAAGTACATTGAATAAGAAGAAATGGTTCATATTATCTTTATTTACGACATATTGCTTGTCCAGTTTTTAAAATATAGTAATAGTAGAGTGAAGTACCAGCTAAACTATTCTCATTATATAAATAATTTTGTAGCAGATGTGATTGCAATATAACGCTTTCACTATAGTTTCTCTTAGGCACCAATTGAATATTCTAATTTCTGTCCTCTGCTCTGGAAAATCGATACACTGCTGGTCTTAGGTTAGACGCACGAACGTTTTTTTTAATAAATTGTTATATTTATAATCATGCTTGTTCTTATTGTGCAAAATGCTTTTCTTCTCAAAGTTCGAATCTTGTCCGAAAAATATTTGCTCATAGTTGGTTGCTTTGCGAAAAAATAACTGTACATTAAACATTTCTTTGTCTTGCGTAAACAAGTGCAGTTTTTTCTATTGAGAAAGTACAATATTAAAAATAAACAAATACATTGTTTTCGATCTACATTTAAAGTAATAATGGGAAAAGCTACTATTCTGAGCTTATTGGAAACGTGCAAAATTGTTAGAATTGCTTCAAATTCGACTAAGTCTGTTGCTACGGTTAAGGAATTAGCCGGAGTAAAAGCAAGCCTTTGAACAGTTCAGCGTACAATCAGAAATGCGAAACACCTAAAGCGTTTAAATATCAAGAAAAAATCCCCTCTAAATGAACTACGCAAAGAAAAACGGCTTCGATTCGGGAAAGAATACATGACGTGGGCTGTTCAATCTGGCACTCGACTTAATAATTGGCATTCAGTGGTCTTTACTGATGAAAACGTTTTAATTTAGATGGCCCTGATGGCTTTTAATACTATCATCACGATTTGCGGAAAGATGAGTTATATTTAAGTCGCCACCCCAGCCGAGAAAGTGGAGTCATGGTGTGGGGTGCCATCACGTTTTATGGAACAATTGACTTGGTGTTTATAAATCAGAAGATGAACGGCGCTCTCTCCAAAACATTATTAGTGTTCGTCTTTCCACAATTAAGACATCTGCTTGGACCATTTCCTTGGATTTTTCAACAAAACAATGCACCTATTCATAACGCCCGAGTAGTAAAGTCGTTTATTTCGAGTCAAAACATTAATGTCATGACCTGGCCACCATATTCTCCAGATCTTAACATAATCGAAAATGTTTGGGGCTGGCTAACTCGGAAGATATACGAAGGGGGAAAGCAATACGGAGATAAGGAAACATTAACTGCAGCTATTAAACATGATTGGAGGGAGATTTCCTTGAGCTACTTAGATTCCCTGTATCATTCTATTAATGACCGGATATACGAAGTTTTTACTAACAAAGGAGGAAGTACTCATTACTGAAATTATTACTTTTTTATCTTCTTCTTATATATAAAAATGAAACCGTTTTCGTTGTCACGGCATCACGCGTGAATGGCTGAACCGATTTGGCTGATTTTTTTGTGTGTTGTATTTGTTATTATTAGGAGAAGGTTCTTATGTAAGAAAAAATTACGAAAGTTGCCGGAAAACTCCTAGAAACAGCCCTTTTCTTTTTCCCATACAAACGTTTTATTTTGTATATATATACATACATACATACATACATATGTACATATGTAAGTAAAAATGATTGTTTGTTTGTTAGTAACGCTAACGCTCGAGAACGGCGGAACCAATCTTCATGAAATCAGAAGATGTTCGCTGTGGATCTGGAAAGGGTTAGATATAAAAAAAACCATATACTTTTCATAAGGAAAAGTCGAAAAATTGAAAATTTCCAAAAAGTGACTTTTCATACAATTCTTTTTTGTTTTGTTTTTCAATATTTTGATTTGTAAATTATTTGAATCGTTCAATTTCGGTCGCTTACTTTTTTATTCTGGAAAAATTATTGAAAATTATTCAGTGAAAACTTTATGTGTGTTTCAAACGAAGTGATCAATTACAGATTGAAATTTGTAACGAAGCAACGAAGACATAGTGCAAATATCGGTCGGCGTTTTTTTTGCCATCAACGTATGGCAGCCCAAGACACATGAACTACATGAGACTTCCAGGATGCGATGACATATGTGTGGAATTATGGATCGCTGTCAATCAGCGATCATCACGATAATACAGCAAGACTTTTCAAACAACAGCTACGATGTTTGATGGACTTTATCTTGAAGCAACGTATGTATATACAAGTATGGTGCAGTCAGATGCTGGATGTACTCTGTTGAGTTGCAAAAAAGAGGTTTGCCCCACGCACACATCTTCTTTGAATGGTGGATGGTGGTTACACCAGATCAAATTGATGAAATCATTTCTGCGGAAATTCGTCGTGGCGAACAACTTACTTGACAACTGAGTCAGTCAGTCAGTTGAACTGACCGTCACTGTTTTCGTAAAAAAAGGACACCTATGACATATGCTATACATATGTACTCTTTTATATATGCATGCGTGGACATCAAAAAAAAGACGCCTACGCCGGAATAATAAATTAATCGATAGGAAATTCACGAGCTTATTTGTTATAGCCGCGAATAAATTTTTTTTCTCCAAATGGTAATTAATAAATTTGTTTCCATACATACTTAGATTAATGAACACCCTTACAAGAGCTAATTCTTCAGTTTTAAAGACATCCAAGTGAAACCTTGCATGTGACCTTTTCACTCCAGGAATTCGCTCATTTGTCTGAAAAGCCGATATAAGATGTACAAACTGACTGACAAAAGTCAATATAAGGGATTTTTTCCTTTTATACCAGTAGAAGTTGCACCTGTAATGGGCTTCATAGCTTCAATGCACCCAAATTATCGTTAAT
The DNA here is from genome assembly GCF_023373825.1 of Bactrocera dorsalis. Taxonomy (NCBI): domain Eukaryota; kingdom Metazoa; phylum Arthropoda; class Insecta; order Diptera; family Tephritidae; genus Bactrocera; species Bactrocera dorsalis. Next base: position 37,703,216 of record NC_064307.1, read on the forward strand.
AGTAAAGAGGGTATCATTTGTTACATTTTAATAAAGGTATTTGCGAATATGTAAGCAGAGACAATTTTCTGCCTTAACTCAATTAGAAACTCTTTTAAAATCTTTGCTTTATGTTTGTCCTAAGTTAAATAAACAAATCAAAAGTGAGCCAATAACTTTAAGATGGTAATTTGCGTAGTAAATACAAATAAAACAAGTAAGGAAGGGCTAAGTACGGGTGTCACCGATAAAGTGATAATCGAGATTTCATTATCCGTCATTTACATATTTTTTTATTTTGCTGTAAAATTAATTTGATTAGTAGTTCCTGAGATATGGTTTTGGGTCCATAAGTGGGCGACGCCACGCCCATTTTCAATTTAAAAAAAAGCCTGGGTGCAGCTTTCTTCTGCCATTTCTTCCGTAAAATTTAGTGTTTCTGACGTTTTTTGTTAGTCGGTTAACGCACTTTTAGTGATTTTCAACATAACCTTTGTATGGGAGGTGGGCGTGGTTATTATCCAATTTCTTCCATTTTTGAACTGTATATGGAAATGCCTGAAGGAAACGACTCTATAGAGTTTGGTTGACATAGCTATACTAGTTTCCGAGATATGTACAAAAAACTTAGTAGGGAGCGGGGCCACGCCCACTTTTCCAAAAAAATTACGTTCAAATATGCCCCCCGCCCCCCTCATGCGATCCTTTGCGCCAAATTTTACTTTAATATCTTTATTAATGGCTTAGTTATGACACTTTATAGGTTTTCGGTTTCCGCCATTTTGTGGGCGTGGCAGTGGGCCGATTTTCTTCGAACATGACCTTCGAACTTAACCTTCTTATGGAGCCAAGAAATACGTGTACCAAGTTTCATCATGATATCTCAATTTTTACAGCTGCACGGACGGACGGACAGACAGACAGACATCCGGATTTCATCTCTACTCGTCACCCTGATCACTTTGGTATATATAACCCTATATCTGACTCTTTTGGTTTTAGGACTTACAAACAACCGTTATGTGAACAAAACTATAATACTCTCCTTAGCAACTTTGTTGCGAGAGTATAAAAATAACAAGTAAGGAAGGGCAATGTTTGGGTGCTACCGAACATTTATACTCTTGCAACTTCCAAGAATCAAACCAATTATACAAATAAAGTCAGCGGTATGTTCGAAAATCCTGGTATTAGTTATATAAATAGGAGCTAGGTCAAGTTTTCGGCCAAATTTATCTATTTCAGACTTAAAGATACACTCCCTTATTTTCATTGGAATAAATTACATATTGGTCGATATATGCGGCACAGGGTCCCCAAAGGATCGAAAATCTTTATATTAAGTATATGGCGGTTAAGAGAAATATTGGTCTGATTCAACCTATTTTTGACATACGAACATGTCATTATATGAGAAGGATTATCCCTTCATTTCAATTATATATACATAACACTCACCAACATTTTCGATCAAAAGTCAACTACAGGTACCGGGGTCTAAACATTCGGTACCTAAAGGCTTAAACAATTTTTTATTGGATTTAAATAATTTTTGTCATAGGGCACACACTAAAGATCCCGTTATATTAATTTCTTTTTGATTTATGTACTGGAAACTGAAAGAATTAAGTGGAATTTTAATTGTGCTATATGGAAAGTAGGCGTGGTTATTCATCGATTTCGTGCATTTTCACAATGTAACATATGATTGTAAGTAGAATGCCACATACTAAACTTTGTCGAAATCGGTTGGTCGGGTCCCGAGATATAGGAATTTATCAAAAAGTGGGCGGTGCCACGCCCATCGTACAATTTTCGCACCAATAAAGACCTTTCATACCATCCCGGTGGCAAATTTTTACGTTTCTGACGCATTTAGTTATTGATTTATCACGCTCTTAATAGCTTTGAACTGTACCGTTATATGGGGAGTGAGCGGGCTAATCCTCCGATTTCATCCATTTTCACACTGTCGGTAGAAGTTCTCATAAGATTTATACTCAGCAAATTTGGTTGTAGTAGCTTAAATGGTTTAGGAGATTTATATTAAAATTGTTAGAGGGCGGGGCCAGGTCCACTTTTTCAAAAAAAAATTTCCCACAAATGCCCCTAGCCACTGCGATCCTCTTTGCCAAATTACAGCTTTATATCTTAATTTAGTGCTTTGTTATAGAACTTTATATCTTTTCGGTTAATGGCGATTTGAGGGCGTGGTAGTGGTCCGATTACGCCCATCTCCTTTTTTTTTGTACTTTGGAACCTGAATATCAAGTTTCAACGATTTTTTCAGAAGTTACAGCTTGCACGGACGGACGGATGGACAGACAAGCAGTCACGCGGATTTTAACTTTTCTCGTCATGCTGACCATTTATATATATATATATATATGTATATGATCATTTAATAGTATTGTTATTATATATATATTTATAGGTTAGGTGAACAAAACTATAATAGTCTGCAGCAACTCGTTGCAAAATTAATAACACCAATTAAATAATCACAAAAACAAACAATTTCATAAATATAATTAAGAAAATGAAACTAAATAATAAAAGTATTTAAAAAACAGAAAGAAAACAATCGAAATAAAAAAAAGAAAAAAATATATGAAAAATTAAAAAAGACAGTTGTTGTAATTGAAAACAAGATTTACTTTCTCTTTATGTATATATTTGAAACCAAACATTATTTTTAGCTTTATAATTGCTATTTTCGTGAATCTTCTGTGTTTCGCTGAGTTCTGAGCTTTATTTTCTCTTTTTTGTGCTGTTCTAAGTAATTGTCTTCAATTCTACATAAAAATCTAGAAATATTTCTATTACTTTTATTTTCATTTAATGTTATTTTTTCACTTTTCTATTATTATCGCAACTGTGATTGTTATTAAAGCACTCTTAAGCTGCTCCTCTCTTACTCTCTTTCATATTTTTCGTTAATATGCAAATACATATTTATTCTACCAGTGGTCTTCAAACTGGTGGATTCAACCGATTTTAGAATTGGTCTCATATTACGAATTCTTAACATTCAGTTCAAGTACGCTTAGCACCATTCCTTGATTCCAAAATAATTATTTTTGTATGACAATAGTGAAGTTTTATATTATTTTTATAAAATAATTTATTTTAAAAGAACTTGTTAAATCCAAAATCGGAATAATAAGTACATTACTTATTCACATCGACGACAGTAAGGATTCAGGCACAACAAAACCGTTATACACATCACTTTTAGGTAATGAGCACCTTTCTACCCAACAGAAATTTTCTTCATCAAAGACTGATACACATGAGTTGTCAGCAGAATTAGACTCGCCACCAATAGCCCATAGTTCATTGTTTAGCGATACGCAAGTCATCAAACCATCGCCAACTTCCAAAGAGCAAATCTGCGAAATGTTTTCAAGAATATTCAGTTTGACCTAAAGCAATTGGCGTAAATCAACTCCATATATGTACCTGTGACCACGTGTTTTGCTGAGGATCGTAACGTTCAGCACCGCTACGGCTTAAAACATAAATGTGACCTTTATGTGCTGCTGCCTGTGCTGCTACCTGTAATATAAAAAGTAGCAATTAACAGTTATTTAATTTTATAAGAGTTAAGAGGGCGACTAAATAAATCAGTGGCTATTTTCAATTAGACAATTTCGGTCATTTTTATTGAAGCGGAATTACTTTTGCTGGTTTTGAAAACATTGGGGAAGGCTGCAACGGTGAAATCAAATGGAATCTCTTATTACAGCTGTAGTACGCATTTCACAAATAAACTTGGAAATCCTAGACGGAATAAAATTCCGATTACGTTCATTGGTCTACAGTAAAAGAAAACCCAGGAAGCGAATGTTAATATTTAAACACTTAGGTAAAGCCTTCATATACCGTTCTTCGACTCTTCCTCATTGTACCAAATCATGACTTGATGAACGTTCTACTAATATTAATAATTATATTCTAATCTAACTTACACCAGGTGAACTGTGACATATTTTCATATCCGCGCAAAAAGTCCAAGTATTCGAATCCGGATTGTAGCATTCGACGGATTTTAGTTGCTCATAGCCTTTATAACCGCCCATTGCGTAAATTTTACCATTTAATGTCACTGCACTGGCGTTATATCGTTCAACAATTAAGCTGTTCACCAACTTCCAACCACCGGAAGTCGTATATCTGGAAACAAACAAAAAGCAATGAAAAAGAATGTATGTATTTATATCAATAACCTGAAGCGTCAAAAGTGACATTTCACCACGTTGCATAGTCTGTTAAAAAAACTTAGATTTATTCTAAATTAGTCGTTGGCAATGTCAAAGTGTTAGAGTTTTCTAAAGTCAGATTCAATCAGATCATAACTTTTCACTGAATTCACTCCTTTTTTATGGCGAAGAACCTTATTTTGTTTACCACCCATACTACCTTAACACATCTAGTCTAACGTTCTATCACCGTTAAGCTTAAGGTTAACTTGAAATTGTTAAAGCTCAAAATCGCCATCGTTAGGTAATTCGTTACAGATTTTTATGTATTCACCTTTCCACCGACGACAAAGCTCTACCCTCACAACCACCAATCGCGTAGATTTTCTCATCTAATTCGACAACGCAGTGTTCGCTTCTTGCTTGGATCATACCGGGTAAATTTTGCCATGTCTTATTTCGTATATTCCAGCTGCGGACGATGTTAAATGTGGCACCCCTTTTCCAACCGCCAATAAATAATAAATTATCGTCCTTCAAAATAGTTCTGTACCATTCGTAATCGATTTTTATACTCGCATATTCCTCCCACTTATCCTCAGTTTTGTTGTATTGCTGCAGCTTGGGATTCAGCTATTCCAAAAATATTGTAAGTACATTAATTTAATATTTTCATTTTGGAATAAAAGCCACAAGTGTGTGTTTACCTCCGAGCAAAGCGCTAGGATTGTTTTCTCACCACAATTTGTAGCACTGACACCACGTGGTTCTGTAAATCGCATATTTGTCATTGGCCGTACTGTAGGCTCTCTGATCCACGATATCGCCTTGAAGGCCAGTAGCTCACATCCAGGTAACGGCTGTATGTGTGTCATAAGAAAGTCCACATTGAATTGGGTAAGCCGCAGACAAGCTATTAAAAGTGGCAGTTGCTCTTGGCGCGCAGGAACATCGTAATTGTACCAGCGTTGTATGGCATCGAAGGCATCTTCCTCACGGGTTATATTCAAATTGTCAGATACCAGAATACGTTGCAATTTTTCTACATCAAAATTCAAAAACTCATCGCTTCGGCTGATCTAGTATTATTAGAAACAAAATTTAAATTACACAGGTACCGTTATTGTGAGACATTACTTGTATATTTAGACTCACCTCCATGAAGTTCCGTGTTTCGTATTCGATGATTTTCTGCCTAAGAACTTCACATTGCGTTTCACGCTCCAGCGCGTAAGCACCCTGTAAAGTGTATTCATCGATATGTGCCATGAGATAGTCTACAATACTGCTTAGGGCATCGTTCAATTGTAAAACGATAGCCGCATTTAGCATGGCAGCGAGATTGTTAACGGTAATGAGGGCCTGTCCGGTGTAACAATAGGTTATTAGATGCTCAAAAATATCGCTATCGATATCATTTATCTCGATGACTGGATTAGTGCCTTGATTGCCATTGAAAAGGTTCTCGAAGTAAGGACTCGCTGCTGCGAGTATCAAACGATGCGCGGGTACACTGAAAAAAAATTTTAAACATTAATCTGTATAGTTTTATGTAAGCTGAGGACAAAGTAATACTTACAGAGCCGTTGGATTTGAAACTTTAAATGTCACATCGATCAGAGACTGCTCGTCGTAGAAGTTAAATATTTTCGTCATTAATTTCTCCATGAAACGGTTCTGCTCACTGGAGTTCCTCTGAAGAGCAAGTGTTTGGGAAGAACTCGTGGCCATTACTAGTTACTTAACTTAACTTTCCTTCTGTAATAAAAAAATTACAATATTGATTAAAATATTTGAAATAAGTAAAAGCACCTGGAAGTTTTCTTCCAAGTAGTCTGGTGTACACTAAATCTGCGTCCGATCAACGACTGTCATCTTACCTTGGCAACTTTAGTGGCGCGTTGAAGTCCGTGTCTGGTATTATGCTAACCGCAGTTTTTTATTTGTAGTTATCGCAGCTTTTAATGGAACGTTCCTGAACCTCTAAGGGTGGAAAGTAAACAAAAAGATGTCTTAGTAACCTTAAGATTTCTCGCTTTTGTATTTAGTTACGCTTTATATGTATGACACCTCCGTAGAAGTGCCATACTTGAAATAGCTCTTTCTCCAATCTGCACCCAAAATCACTATTTATTAGTTTTTCGCGTGGAATTCCTTTTCTACACTGGCGGCTTTCGGCCGCGTTTCAAATAAAAATAAGTAGTTCTGTTACGTGCGAATTAATTGTACACACCCCGCCTACGGTTATTTTTTTTTTTTAATTAAAAAAAAAACGCAAAAATTATTTATTCTTTACAATTTTTAAGTAAAAACATGTTCGTATACCGAAATGTAAGCTCACAGACGAATAAAAAGAAATCGGCTCTTTATAAACCATAAGAAGTGTTCAGGGAAACTGATTTCAATGGCCGCACAGCCCGAAATAAACCACACATAAATGCTAAAAGTCGAATAACGTATAAGAATGAAAGCTTTTGGAATACCGAAAATTTTTGTAGATGAGGGTTCAACTTGTTTAGATCGGATGGAAACAGCCTATGTATGGAGAAAAGCAAATGCTGAGGTAAAACCGCAAAATCTACGAAGCAACGTATACATAGTAGAATGACGTGGTCATTTTCTGTACGCGAGAATTTGGAATTTACCGATAGTATTATGATCAACAGTGTGTTTCTGGACATTTTGAAACAAAATTTGCCACAAAATGGAGCAAATTTAAATATTTCCGACAACTTTCGGTACTATGAAGATCATGATCCGAAACACAAATCCCGAGCAAAGCTGGCTTATTTGAAACTGTCCGCACTTAGTACAAACACAAACACTAGGGTGGGTCGATTCCGGAATTTTTTCGATTCGGTATTTCTAATAGTGCGGAAAAGTTGCCTTAGTACTTCCTGATTCCAATGCAACTTTTTGTTTTGAGATCGGATTGCATCTTCAACCCGAACCTCGGCCTTGAAATTTCGGAAATTCGCCTAAAATCGTGAAATTGTCTACCTAGCACCTGAAATACGCATCTCATGGCAAAATGTATAAAACAAAAGTTATTTCTCACGTCATTTGCTACCGAAATGGTATGTGATCATGGCCGTAGGACGAACCGTTCCCGAGATACGAGCGAAAAGGCGGCGCGCCACAGCGCAAGGTCAAAATTGTTGCAGCTCTCAGCTAACCTGTATTGGTCACCCAGAACCCACCGCGTGGAGGTAGCTGCTCTTCGGGTTCCTCTCAAGCCCAACCCAACCAACCAACCATATGTCAGGCTTGTTTTAGTCTGATTCTGTGTCAAATTTATTGATAAAATCAGATTTTGTACTAAACTTTGGCACTTGTTGCCTAGATTTCAGTGTAGATCGTATAAAACGATCACGAGATTGGGGGCCAATAGCTTTAGAAGATGCCTCTGTCACCAGTTTGACGATTCTCTCGACTGCCACGGTGTGAGAGGGGAATTCAATAAATTTCCATACCTCTGCAGTGTCTCCCGACAGCCCTTTTATGAGTTCTTCGTTAGAAACTGAACAAAGAACTGGTGGAACAGTCAAGGTAATAGTCTTCCAGTTAATCATATCGTAATAAGTATTAGCTTTGAAATTCAGCTTTGGCACTTTATTACATCTAACTCTTCCATTTATGGTGTCAGACTCTGTTTCTCTGGCTGCCAGAAGACGGTCAAGGGCCAACTTTCTGACTTCTATCCGTTCGTCAGTCATCATACTAAGGAGAATGCTTTCTGGAAGAGCAAAGAAAGCATTCTGTTGAATTGCACATGTTACCTGGATGCATCGACGCTAAATCTGAGGAACATTGACCGGAAATAACAGCTTCTGATATTTTATAGAGATAAGCTTGGTCTGTGCTAAGTTGGGTCGGATTAATAACCTCAGAAGGTAATTGGCAGGATGGAAAACTTTCAAATTTGACAACAGGCAACTTCTCACAATAAGGGAGCAGTTTACCTATGTCGCCAGAGAATGTATTTGGACTCTTTGAGACACCATCTATGTGTTCGAAAAGAGCACGGAATGGAAGTTCGTTGAAATGTAGAAGACAAACAACCCACTGTAATGGCCTACCTATTCTTTCTTCTAGTTTCCGAATGATTCCACCTTTCCAACCTGTGTTCGTGTTGGTGCCATCAGCACCGACAACTTCTAGATGTTCCACATCAACTGAATTGTCTTGTAAATGTTGCCATATAGCTTGCGTCTCATCCTCAGCTGACCCGGAAGGAGAAGTGGCGTGGCCAAAGTAATGACAACCAGGTTCCGCTATAAGAGAAATATTGTCCTCTTTGACGGTAGTACTTTTCACCTTCGCTGACTTGTGTAAGTGTATTGTCTTTGCGGCCGTCAAAATACAGCCCATATACGGAGTCAATACTTTCGGTGTTCTGGAGCTTAACACCAACACTTTTTTTTGCCCGACTAATCTTGCATTTGTCAGTGACAAAGCTAGCCTGATCCTCTGTTATCAAACCTGCTTTTTTGGCATCCAGAAAAGCCGATGAAACAATCAAAGCCGCTGCTCTATCACTTACTCCAATTCTTTGGGCAGCTAAAGCAGTGTGTTGTAATACTAGTGTGTTTTGTTTGGTTTGGTTTGGTTGGGATGGAAGAGAAAATTCATCATCACCATCGTTTTTCAAAGAATCAATGTGCGACGCGCCTACATTGTTGTCGTCTGTATGACAGTCTGGCTGATCTGAATGGTCACGTGTTCTAGCTGATACTTTTCTGGTAAGTCTTGATGTTGAATGACGTTTTGAAAGCTTTTCTTTACGTTCATTTTTCTTTGTAATCTGTTTTGTTTCAGGTAGATCAACACTTCCAATGCGACCAATTCTTGTGGTTCTCTGGTCCAAGAGAAATGGTTGTTCATTGATAGGAACTTTCCTTTCCTTTGGACAAGTGCAAGAAGAAAAATAAATGCATTTACAAGCAGCAATGTCAAATAATTTTCCGGCAGAAGAGACAAAGTCGTCTCTTTTAGAGCTCAAACCTATTGGGTTCCTTAAAAACATTTTTTTAAGAGTCAGAAATTTCTTATGGTATGTGGTGAGCATTTGTACAACTCTGGTGTGTGAAACTATCGGAATAGATGACTTTTTGAAAGTATTTTCAACCTTTTTTGCAACTATTTCTGTAACCTCTTTACTCCTAGGTTCATAGTTGTCGCCTCGGAGTCGCCCTATACCAAATCTTTCAAACTGATAACACAAAAGAACATCCTGGTAAGTAGGTAACTGGGACTCAGAGAGATTGTACGGATATATGCCAAACACAGGACATTTCTGTCTAAATTTAAATTTAGATACAGCCATTTTGAGTTCTGTGTTTTGTTGAGAGAATATAAGTGATAGCACCTGGCGAAATCAACGACAAGAGTGAAGGAACTCGATGAAAAAATATTTATGTGGAGACCAGTCCGAACGTGTCGTATGGCGCAGGGAAATGAATGTAAGTGATAGAACTCGGCGAAATCACCGACAAGAGTGAAGGAACTCGATGAAAAAATATTTGTGTGGATACCTATCCGAACGTGTCTTTTGGCGTAGGTGAATGAATGTGAGTGATAGCACTCGGCGAAATCAACGTCAAGAAGTGTGGCCGCAAGCCGATTTTCACCTTCGCTGTGGCGCGCCGCCTTTTCGCTCGTATCTCGGGAACGGTTCTTCCTACGGCCATGATCACATACCATTTCGGTAGCAAATGACGTGACAAATAACTTTTGTTTTATACATTTTGCCATGAGATGCGTATTTCAGGTGCTAGGTAGACAATTTCACGATTTTAGGCGAATTTCCGAAATTTCAAGGCCGAGGTTCGGGTTGAAGATGCAATCCGATCTCAAAACAAAAAGTTGCATTGGAATCAGGAAGTACTAAGGCAACTTTTCCGCACTATTAGAAATACCGAATCGAAAAAATTCCGGAATCGACCCACCCTAACAAACACTGTTTCCTGATTTGAGTGGAATTGAGAATGAATCTGTGGTCAGTTTTGGATTGATAGATTCGAAATAAAGCCGCTTTAAAATGGAATGAAACAAAATTGTATCTAGCTACACAAAGAAATTGGTGGAATCCATGCTGAAACGTATGAAAGCAGTTATAGATAGTAAGAGGTATCTCACAAGGTGTTACTCAAACTAAAATTGTGATTATGTCCTTCAAAAGTGTATTTTTGGGTTTGTTGCTGCATCATTTTCGCTGTGAGGTGCAATTGAATTGAACTGCTATTGCTTTTGTTATTGATTAAATAAAATAACTACAAAATCTAATTTTTTAAAGCATAAACTAAATGTGTATATCAGCCGCTGTTAAGTGGTTTTTCTGAGTTTTTGAAAATTAAATTGGCACAATTCAGATTTCTTTTTTCTTTATATTACAATCATATAAATATTATAATATTATCACACGATTTTACTTATCTGTGTTTTTTTAAATATAAATCACATATTATTCATATATTCATAAATGTATGTATGTGTATGGAAAAGTGTTCACATATTCAATTTTAGCTCGAAAAATCTTTATAGTTTTTTTTATAGTTAATAAAGAAAAAAGAATCACTTGAAAGTACAAACAAAGAAATCGCAGTGAAACGCTGAAAAATCCTTCACTTTTGGTTTTTAAGGTGTGGCAAAGCTGGTTTTCCTCGTAACTATAAACACCATCAACTTTCCAGCGATAAATTTGATAAGTGATTTTTAAATTATTAAATTTGGCTGAAAAATTACAAAATAAATGTGAAATGTTAGCTTATTTCAATGCTTAGAGTGTATCTATAAATATACAGAGTAAAAAACGTGAAAAAATTTAGTGAAACAAAGAGAAATACCACGTGTTCTTAGTGCAAATTTTAGAACTTTTAAACGTGAATATTTTAAAAATATTACTTATTTTTATATTATTTTTGAATATTCCTCCTCTGGAGATCCCCTATCCCTATCCCTATCCGCACATACCCCATCCGAACATACCCCATTTATACGGAAATTCGGTTTTTTACTCCGCCGGAATCGTGCCACACAAGTAAATGCATACATACATATGTAAACTATTTTATTTTTTCCTTTTAAAACTCGGATCACACACTATGACAGCACCACGTAGGTGGCTTGAAAGTTTTATTCGCTCAATTGCCCTATCAGCAGACCTAACAAACAATGCGTCACCGGCTAAAGTTCTGCAAACAATAATACAAACATTGAAAATTTGTTGTTGTTATGTGATCTGAAATGCTGACTATACATGCACATATGTATGTATGTAATATAATTTAATCGCCTAAAGAAGCCTTCTTTTCCGTTGTACTTTAATAAAAATGCGTAAATTAATATGGTGCTTACCTCGTTATTGTAATAGTGTTCTGAAGCAAAAGCAATTGAAATTCAGCTTTCCGATATTTCAACACTTATACCAGGAATAATAATATCTGCTTAGTACACTTGTCACTACACAACTCGTTAAATAAAGTAAAACTGAGATAAAGAGATCCTCAACTTATTCCAGTGTGAGAGAGCCTCAAAATAAGCGTTTGACAGTTGACTGGACAGAGAAACTAAAAACATATGCTTTATGTTCTCTGGCCCAACGTGCTAGCTTGATTGTTCGGTGTACAGTATCTTATAAAAGTATTTAAAATTTTTAAGAGCAAGGAGTTAGAGTATTTGACTAATATGTATGAATATGTCTCAAGCGCGCAAATGGCGGTAGAAGGCAATAGAAATCGTTTATCAGTTATGTAATTTTTATTAATATTCACTGAAATTATTAAACATAAAAATTGATTTCCCACTCATTGCTCAACATGTTGCAGGGTACTGTAGGCATACGGAATTATCTCTGGGTGAACTGTCGCGCTCGCATGAAGTGAACGATCTCTCGGGTGTGTCAGCGAAGTTCGCTTCATTGGAAAGCTCAAGGCGTGGCTAAAAATGCTTCAGTAGAAATTTAAATGTATGCCGAAGCATTTTGTGCCGTTTCGAGACCTACATAGATATGTTGTTGTTAGCTTTTTTTTGATGTTGTTGTCACATGGCTTCGTAGCGAAATTATTTTTGCGATTATAACGCAATACTTTCTACGACTATCATTTGAACAAAAGAGAAATTATGTATATGTGAGTTATCTTAATGAAAATAAGAGAGCTTGTTTTACTCATAACAGTATATCTCTGTGCCCAAAATAGATAAATTTGAGCGAAAATTTGGCCTAACAACTAAGTATATAACTAATAGCAGGATTTTCGAACATCCAGCCGGTTTTACTCTATATGATTGCTTTTAATCTTAAAAATCGTTTGTGCCTGCCACTATAACTCGGAAGACCATATATATACATACATACATACATACTCATTTATATTCCATAATTAAATTTTCACTCTTTATTTTTATCTTTTAAAAATTCGATTTTCAGATTCAAATTATAATTTCACTTTTTCCAAAATCTTTACTTTTCTTTCAAGTTTTCCGCAATTCTTTTCACTTGTTTCATTTGACGTGAATCGAAAAAATGTCGGTTTTCGATCGAGTTGATCCTTTTAAGGTCTGCTGGGTGGTGATGGTATGGTATATTAGATGATGGGTTGTGGACGCGGCTTTATGTGTATTGGTGTGTGGTGTTCTCGTGAGCGGCGTCGTCATCTATGGATCGCGTTAATGTGGTGTATTGTAATTCAGTGACGTGTATGGAGGAGGGTGCGTTAACTCATCTAACCAATACAAGTACACATGTATGTAAATATAAAGAAATCTTTATTTGTTTATTGACCTTTAAACACAACTTATCAAAGAAAGTCTCGCTTATCTTGGATATTGCTCCAAGCCACACAGCTCAGAACCATTTCATTAAAACTACAGAGAATGTTAAATTTAGGCAGACAATGTTATTTAACATTTAGCTAAACTGTAACGCATTGATAAGGGCGATCAAATTTTCAGAGTTTTCGTGGAAAATATACAATACCAAGTGAAATATGTTTCTCTTAGTTTACATTTTTTGAACAACAGTCAGAATCGAACAAATTTTACAAATAAATGTTAACATTGTTTAATTATTTTCAATATTAAATTAAATACGTGAAATTATAATTTAAGACGCCAACGAAGCAAAGAATTTAACGGAAATTGTCGTGTCAATGATTGCATATTTAGTAAATTTATCAATTTTTATGCTTGATTGGATTTTTGTTTATTTAAATTAAAATTATTGTTGTTTTATGTGGATTTTAAGTTGTTATTTGCAGATTTTGAATTGTCATTTTGAATAATGCCACCAAAACGTGATGATATTGGGAGACGTTCGAGTACAGCTTCACAGGTAGCAGTTAGGAGAGCACAGGAAAATGATGTGCAACATTTTCAAAGAGATTTAGTACGTAAACGTAGAAGGTTTTTTGCAAAATAGGACGAGGGTTTTAGAAAATTTGAATCGAGGAGCGTTCAATTGAATATTGCAAAGCATTCAAATTCAAAAAGTAAACGCCGGTATTATGTTGTGCTAGTGGAAAAGTGAAGCTGTCGGCATTGAACCAACCTCCAGAGACTTTGAGTTCTTTGGTGTTGGGAGTTACACCATAGTCGAAGCATTTTTTAGCGTATATACAACCTTATAATTTATGCTTCAAAATGACTTCGTTTGGTGCGACCAATATCATTCGTGATAACTTCATGCCAACGTTTTAGGTAATTTCGACCTTTTAAGGTAACTGACATCCGTTATGATGAAAGAGAATTATAAGTACTTTGCAAAAACTATGTTCTCCTTTTTGAAAATTCTACACTACAGATACAAGGCCAGATTTACAATAGAGTAGGCTCATTATTGCCATTCGCTGATGCAAACTATCAATTTTTACAAATTTATTTTGTTGGCAATTCCAATATTGAAGTTGAACGTCGTTGCTCTATCACTTCAAGTGTGAGAAGATAAATCGTTGAACGCCTACAAAATTTTTCCACAATGACAATGAATCGGTTCGATTGTTTCAAACAGCCCATGATCGTATCCCGTCGGATGATTACAAAATTGTCATTCGAACTGATACAACTCACAAGAAATGGACACCGAGGTAGCGAACCTGCTCACCGCAATCGACCAAACGATAAGAGACCAAATGAAGTATTCTTTAATGAAATTAATTCAAAAATGTATATGTCCTCAGCCTTGTAAATAATTTTATTTTTATAGTCAACTCAAATACAAAAATTTTGTTCATAAAAATACATTTTTTTTTTAATTTTTAATGAGATATTCCATTCATTGGTTTCTTGTTTATTCTCTTTATTACTAAAAATTATAAAAAACATAAAATTTAATAAAATTTGCTCACATTTCAATAAATCCGTCTATTACAATTGGTAGTTTGCGTTCGAATGGTGATTCGAATGAACGGATACGTTTATATATATAATCGTTTCCGTATGTCATCATGCGATAGAAGTGTTACGATCACGTATGTCATAATACGAAGTATAGAGGTCGAATCAATATACCATGATCAGACTGAAAATTTAAAGGGATTAGACTACATTTAATTACATTCACTCATCAGCCCGTTCTCACTGCCGTTAGAAAGATCAAAAAACAGCTGTTATTGTCATTCAAGAATTCACATCACTTAATATTTATCAAAAGAAAAGATTGCCATATAGTATTTTGAAATAAAAGCCGTCTTTTTTTTTAAATATTTTCCATATAATAGAAATCATGGATGCATTTTTTCATTTGTTAAGTCGATTTTCAGTTAAAATTAGAATCATTGCTTTCAAAAAATTTGTTTGTTTACATTTTTTCCCTTTGTAGTGTCAAAATCAGCTGTGATAATGTAACAGATTTCCAATGCTGACAAGTAGATGGCGCAAAATCAGAGTCGCACAGAGAGATTTAGCGTGGATCAGTTTCAGATCATTTCAATGAAGTGATCTTTAATAGATTATAGATAATTCTATTTGGACTTTTAATATACGGCAAAACTACTTAAATTTTTATGATTTTATGGTATATTAAAACAACTAACTTTTGATCTTTCAATACTAAATAAAATGAATGTTAGTTCTCGATTAATAAATGCTTTTAATCATTTGTAATTGAAAATTAATTCGATTATGCATAAAATTACAAAACGTTTCATGAAATATATTTAAATTTCACATTTTCTTGGATTTTCATTGTTTTAAATTTTTATTAGCGATCTTGAACGACGGCAACAAATTCCTTCGTTCACATATATTTTTGGTATAATTTCAATCTGGTCGTTCCAGTCATTCCAATTGCAAAACGTCAAAACCTACCCAATCCAGTCAACTGTCAAACGCTTATTTTCAGGCGCTCTCACACTGGAATAAGTTGGGCATCCCATTATCTCAGTTTAACTTTATTTAACGAGTTGTGTAGTGACAAGTGTACTTAGCAGAGATTATTATTCCTGGTATAAGTGTTGAAATATCGGAAAGCTGAATTTCTATTGCTTTTGCTTCTGAACACTATTATAATAACGAGGTAAGCACCATATTAATTTACGCATTTTTATTAAAGTATTTACAACGGAAAAGCAGACTTCTTTAGGCGATTAAATTATATTACATACATATGTATGTGCATGTATACAGAAATATCAAACTGGTGCGCTGGTACGACACAAAGTGCCAGTCAACATTTCAGATCACATAACAACAACAAATTTTCAATGTTTGTATTATTGTTTGCGGAACTTTAGCCGGTGACGCATTGTTTGTTAGGTCTGCTGATAGGGAAATTGAGCGAATAAAACTTTCAAGCTACCTACGTGGTGCTGTTATAGTGTGTGATCCGAGTTTTAAAAGGAAAAAATTAAATAGTATACATATTATGTATGTATGCATTTACTTGTGTGGCACGATTCCGGCGTGGTAAAAAACCGAATTTCTGTATAAATGGGGTATGTGCGGATAGGGGAGCTTCTCCAGAGGAGGAATATCCAAAAATAATATAAAAATAAATAATATTTTTTAAAATATTCACGTTTAAAAGTTCAAAAATTTGCACTAAGAACACATGGTATTTCTCTATGTTTCACTAAATTTTTTTCAAGTTTTTTACTCTGTATATTTATAGATACACTCTAAGCATTGAAATAAGCTCACATTTCACATTTATTTTGTAATTTTTCAGCTAAATTTACTAATTTAAAAATCACTTATCAAATTTATCGCTGAAAAGTCGAGGGTGTTTATATTTACGAGGAAAACCATCTTTGCCACACCTTAAAAACCAAAAGTGAAGGATTTTTCAGCGTTTCACTGCGATTTCTTTGTTTGTACTTTCGAGTGATTCTTCTTTCTTCATTAACTATAAAAAAATCTATAGAGAAGATTTTTCAAGCTAAAATTGAATATGTGAACACTTTTCCATACACATACATACATATGTATATGAATATATGAATAATATGTGATTTATATTTAAAAAAAACACAGATAAGTAAAATCGTGTGATAATATTATAATATTTATATGATTGTAATATAAAGAAAAAATAAATCGGAATTGTGCCAATTTCATTTTCCAAAACTCAGAAAAACCACTTAACAGCGGCTGACATACACATTTAGTTTATGCTTTAAAAAATCAGCTTTTGTAGTTATTTTATTTAATCAATAACAAAGGTAATAGCAGTTCAATTCAATTGCACCTCACAGCGAAACAAACCCAAAAATACACTTTTGAAGGACATAATCAAAATTTTAGTTTGAGTAACACCTTGTGAGATACCTCTTACTATCTATAACTGCGTTCATACGTTTCAGCGTGGATTCCACCAATTTCTTTGTGTAGCTAGGGGCAATTTTGTTTCATTCCATTTTAAAGCGGCTTTATTTCGAATCTATCAATCCAAAACTGACCACAGATTCTCAATTCCACTCAAATCCACTCAAATCAGGAAACAGTGTTGGTGTTTGTACTAAGTGCGGACAGTTTCAAATAAGCCAGCTTTGCTCGGGATTTGTGCTTCGGATCATGATCTTCATAGTACCGAAAGTTGTCGGAAATATTTAAATTCGCTCCACTTTGTAGCAAATTTTGTTTCAAAATGTCCAGAAACACACTGTTGATCATAATACTATCGGTAAATTCCAAATTCTCGCGTCCAGAAAATGGCCACACCATTCTACTATGTATACGTTGCTTCGTAGATTTTGCGGTTGTACCTCAGCATTTGCTTTTCTCCATACATAGGCTGTTTCCATCCGATCTAAACCAGTTGAACTCTCATCTACAAATATGTTCGGTATTCCAGAAGCTTTCATTCTTATACGTTCTTCGACTTTTAGCATTTATGTGTGGTTTATTTCGGGCTGTGGGGCCATTGAAATCAGCTTCCCTGAACACTTCCTTTGGTTTATAAAGAGCCGATTTATTTTTATTCGTCTGTGAGTTTACATTTCGCTATATGAACATGTTTTTACTTAAAAATTGTAAAGAATAAATAATTTTTGCGTTTTTTTTAATTAAAAAAAAAAATAACCGTAGGCGGGGTGTTTACAATTCATTCGCACGTAATAGAACTACTTATTTTTATTTGAAATGCGGCCGAAGGCCGCCAGTGTAGAAAAGGAATTCCACACGAAAAACTAATAAATAGTTATTTTGGGTGTAGATTGGAGAAAGAGCTATTTCAAGTATGGCACTTCTACGGAGGTGTCATACATATAAAGCGTAACTAAATACAAAAGCGAGAAATCTTAAGGTTACTAAGACATCCTTTTGTTTACTTTCCACCTTTAGAGGTGCAGGAACGTTCCATTAAAAGCTGCGATAACTACAAATAAAAAACTGCGGTTAGCATATTACCAGACACGGACTTCAACGCGCCACCAAAGTTGCCAAGGTAAGATCACACTGATCGGACGCAGATTTAGTGTACACCAGACAACTTGGACGAAAACTTCCAGGTGCTTTTACTTACTTGAAATATTTTAATTAATATTGTAATTTTTTTATTACAGAAGGAAAGTTAATAACTAGCAATGGCCACGAGTTCTTCCCAAACACTTGCTCTTCAGAGAAACTCCAGTGAGCAGAACCGTTTCATGGAGAAATTAATGACGAAAATATGTAGTTTCTACGACGAGCAGTCTCTGATCGATGTTACATTTAAAGTTTCAAACCCAACGGCTCTGTAAGTATTACTTTGTTCTCAGCTTACATAAAATTATACAGATTAATATTTAAATTTTTTTTTTTGTTTTCAGTGTACCCGCTCATCGTTTGATACTCGCAGCAGCGAGTCCTTACTTCGAGAACCTTTTCAATGGCAATCAAGGCACAAATCCAGTTATCGAGATAAATGATATAGATAGCGATATTTTTGAGCATCTAATAACCTTTTGTTACACCGGACAGGCCCTCATTACCGTTAACAATCTCGCTTCCATGCTAAATGCGGCTATGGTTTTACAATTGGACGATGCCATAAGCAGTATTGTAGACTATCTCATGGCACATATCGATGAATACACTTTGCGGGGCGCTTATACGCTGGAGCGTGAAACGCAATGTGAACATCTTAAGCAGAACATCATCGAATACGAGACCAAGAATTTCATGGAGGTGAGTCTAAATATACACGTAATGTCTCACAATAACGGTACCTGTGTAATTTAAATTTTGTTTCTAATAATACTAGATCAGCCGAAGCGATGAGTTTTTGAATTTTGATGTAGAAAAATTGCAGCGTATTCTGGTATCTGACAATTTGAACATAACCCGTGAGGAAGATGCTTTCGATGCCATAAAACGCTGGTACAATTACGATGTTCCTGCGCGCCAAGAGCAACTGCCACTTTTAATAGCTTGTCTCCGGCTTACCCAATTCAATATGGACTTTCTGATGACACACATACAGCCGTTACCTGGATGTGAGCTACTGGCCTTCAAGGCGTTATCGTGGATAAGAGAGCCTTTAGCACGGCCACATATAAATATGCAATTTACGGAACCACGTGGGATCAGTGCTTCAAATTGTGGTGAGAAAACAATCCTAGCGCTTTGCTCAGAGGTAAATGCACACTGAGGCTTATATTCAAAAATGATAATCTTACATTAATATACTTACAATATTTTTGGAATAGCGGAATCCCAAACTGCTGCAATATAACAAAACTGAGGATAAGTGGCAGGAATATGCGAGTATAAAAATCGGTTACGACCGGTACAGAACTATTTTAAAGGATGATAATTTATTATTTATTGGCGGTTATAATGGTGCCACATATAATATCGTTCGTTGCTGGAATATACGAAATAAGACATGGCAAAATTTGCCCGCCATGATCGAAGCAAGAAGGGAACACTGCGTTGTCGAATTAGATGATAAAATCTACGCGATTGGTGGTTTTGGTAGTAATAATTATCTGTCGTCGGTGGAAAGGTGAATATATATGAATCTGTAATGAATTACCTAACGATGGCGATTGTGAGCTTTAACAATTTCAGGTTAACTTTAAGCTTAACGGGCTTTCACCGATGTGACTTTAGACTAGATGTGTTAGGGTAGTATGGATAAATAAAAAATAAGGTACTTCGGCATGAAAGAAGAACGGAATTAAGTGAAATGTTACGATCTGATTGAATCTGACTTTAGAAAACTCTAACACTTTGACATATAATAAAGAAATAACAGCTTCAGTTTATCGATATGCATTCTTTTTTCATTGCTTTTGTTTGTTTCCAGATATTCGACTTCCGATGGTTGGAAGTTCGTGAACAGTTTAATTGATACACGATTTTGCTCCCGCGCAGTGACCTTGAATGCTAAAATTTACGCAATGGGCGGTTATAAAAAAAACAACCCAATAAAATCCGTCGAATACTACAATCCGGATTTGGATACTTGGACTTCTTGCGCGGATATGAAAATATGTCACAGTTCACCTGGTGTAAGTTAGATTAAAATTATTAATATTAGTGGAATATTAGTGGAACGTTCATCATGTCATGATTTGGTAGAATGAGGAGTCGAAGAACGGTATATGACTTTCCTTAAGTGTTTAAAAATTTGCATTCGCCTCCTTGGATTTATTTTTCTAAAGACGGATATACGTAAGCGGAATTCGTATTCCGTCTAGATTTTTCAAATTTATTTGTGAAATGCGTTCTGCCGCTATAATAAGAGCTTCCATTTGATTTCACCGTTGCAAGCCTAAACTAAAGTTTTCAAAACCAGCAAAAGTAACTCTGCTTCAATAAAAATAACCGAAATTTTCTAATAGAAAATAGTCACTGATTTATTTAGTCGCCCTCTTAACTCTATTAAAATTAAATAAAACGTTTATTGTTACTTTTTATTTTTTCAGGTCGCAGCACATAATGGTCTCATTTATGTTGTAAGCCGTTGCGGTGCAGAACGATACGATCCTCAGCAAGACACATGGTCACAGGTACATATATTGAGTTAATTTTTGCCAATCGCTTGAGATCAAACAGAATATTCTTGAAAACATTTCGCAGATTTGCTCTTTGGAAGTTGGCGATGGTTATATATCTTGCGTATCGCTAGACAATAAACTATGGACCATTGGTGGCAAGTCTAAATCCGCTGGCAGCTCATGTGTATCAGTCTTTGATGAAGAAAATTTCTGTTGGGTAGAAAAGTGCTCATTCCCCGAAAGTGACGTGCGTAGCTGTTTTGTTGTGCCTGAATCCTTGCTGTCGTCGATGTGAATAAATAATGTACTTATTGTTCTCGTTTTCGATTTAACAAATTCTTTTATAATAAATCTATGTACATATATATATAAAACAAAGACGGGTTTGTTCGAATACTTATAACTCGAGATCTGCTGAACCAATTTTCATGGTTATTGATTCGTTGGATTTGTCTCCAGCCCGAATAGCAGAATACATATTAAAAACAATGAAAACTCGATAAAATTGGATAATTCCAAATAGTAACTTTTTTCCATAATTTTTTTTTTTCAATTTTTGTTTGTTTTGTTTTTCAATATTTTGATTTGTAAATTATTTGAATAGTTTAATTTCGATCGCTTGCTTTTTTATTCCGACTATTCAAAAGAAAAATTATTGAAAATTATTCAGAGAAAACTCTACGTGTGTTTCACACAAAGCGGTCAATTGCAGATTGAAATTTGTTACGAAGCCACGAAGAGGTCACCCTAATATCGGTCGGCGTTCGTTTTGCCATCAACGTATGGCAGCCCAAGGCAAGGCAAGGCAAGAAGTACCCCCAGGATACGGTGACATACGTGCGGAATTATGGATCGCGGTCAATCAGCAAGCGATCATCACAGCACCACTTTTCAAACAACAGTTGCGATGTTTGATTGACTTTATTTTGAAGCAACGTATATGTATATCGTGCTGTTGGATGCTAGATGTACTCTGTTGAGTGGCAAAATAGAGGTTTTCGGCACGCACACATTCTTCTTTGGATGGTGGATGATGGTTACACCAGATCAAATTGATGAAATCATTTCTCCGGAAATTCCTGATGTAAAGAAATATCCAGTGTTATATGAAGTGGTGAAAACCAATATGGTTCATGGACCTTGCGGACACCACAATCCCACTTGCAATAAATGCACGAAACACTATCCACGTGCTTTTCTTTCGGAAACGCAAACTGGAAATGATGGATATCCAATCTATCGTCGTAACTCATCAGACGACCATATAACTTAGAGTAGTGAATATCGAAGTTGACAACATATGGATCGTACTATATTCTCCACTGTTGTCTAATTCACATTCAAAACTCATATCAATGTTTAGTATTGCAGTTTGGTGAAATCGATAAAATACGTTTGTAAGTACGTCACCAAAGGAGGCAACATGGCGATTATTGGTTATACAGATGTGTGTTTTGCAATGTGGCAATACTATCTTCGGTCTTGAATTTTTTGACAGCTGCTACCTGATTTATATTCAGTTTGGTTCGGCACTTCATAATGAAGAGGCTTGACAGTAATTTTTTCTCTCAGTTTTTAAGATATCGTTTTGAAATTTTGCAAACGTCATTTTCTCTTCAAGAAGCTGCTCATTTGTCGGAACTGCCGATATCGGATCACTATAACATATAGCTGCCATACAAACTGAACGATCGGAATCAAGTTCTTGTATGGAAAACTTTCACATTTGACAATGTATCTTCACAAAAATTGGTAGAGGTTATTTTCTAAGACAATTATGTAATATACGAAGAAATTGTTCATATTGGCTTATTATAGCCTATAGTTACCATACAAACTGAACGATCGGTATCAAGTTCTTGTATGGAAAACTTTCACATTTGACGAGATATATTCACGAAATTTGGTATAGATTATTTTCTAAGGCAACAATGTAATCTTCAAAAAAATTGTTCACTGAACGGTCGGAGTAAAATGCTTGCATTGGAGACTTTTTCAGTTAACGAAATATATTCTACAAATTTGTCGTGGCTTATTCTTTAAGACAACGTTAAAACGCCAGCAAACCAGCAAACGAGCAGGAATCAATGTTGCAAAGAGTACAATTATATAGGTCGGATCCCGCACATCGTCAGTTGGAGAGCGTAAGGCAAGCCAGGAAGAATATTAGAAGACGTCGTGAACTTTCTCCTGATGCACTGCTAGAAGAACGAACACGTCAACGTCGAGCTGCCAATATCTTTGATATGTACGCATTGTTGATAAAAAAAAGGACCCACTTAAATATGCATGTGTTGTGGGGGCACTTGGTTCCCTCACCAAGTAAAAAAGATGGAAAAACGTCAGACCTCAACAAAGTTCACGCACTCGGAAGATGCTAGAAAAGTTTTTTATTTGTTATCGAAGTTTCCATCTTCGGACCAAAAATATAATTTTTGTAGCAGCTGCTATCGTATTGTCAGACAAGGGAAAATACCAATTATCTGCCTCTCGAAAGGATTGGAGTTTCCTGACATTCCGGAATGCCTTCAGGATTTAACGTGTCTGGAGGAAAGGCTAATATCCCCGAGAATCGCATTTATGCGCATCATATCTTTAGGATATCAACGACAATGCGCTATTCGTGGAGCAGTAGTAAATATCCCGATTTCTGTTGTTGAGACAGTCACCATGCTGCCACGAAGATTTGACAACAGCCATATTATTCAAGTGCACTTGAAACGTCGCTTGGAATATCAGCAAAATTTTATGACGGAGACAGTGCGACCAGCAAAGATATTGCAGGCACTGAATTATCTGCTGGGTACAGAGCTCTACATCAAGCACAATATTCAAATCTCAAGTGATTGGCTGATAAATGTAGGAAACGAGGAAACTGTCCCTTTTATTGCGGATCCTGCAGATGAGGCAGCAGAAAGAGACCTGTTTAATGTCCGACAGGAAAATGTACAGGAAATAGAAGAGGAATTAAATCCAGGTGGCCAGAAAACTTTGATGGACAATGAACCCGTTGAAAACAGATCCATTGAACGAGTTGCAATGGCACCAGGGCAAGGCAGATGCCCAAGGGATCTTACAACCGACGATGATGCTCAGGAGTTATCGTATCCAACAATTTACTGCGGAAAGAAGAGGACATCCACGGCAACTTATAGCAAAATTGCGCGATCTGAAATACGACGCTATGATCGACATTGCGCGCGTGTGGACGTCCTTCTGTATATTTATAAGTTCTACGAGTTGGAGCGCATCAAAAATGCAATTTCTATTTGCCTGCGGAAAAGTCTGGATCAAGAAATATAACTGCTGCAAATGTGAGGAATGAAAACTTTGTCAGCAACCTTATCCAGCATGATGACGGCTATCATATCCTCAAAAGACTTCGATCCTCACCTGCACATTGGGAGGCTGAAAAGAAAAAAGTTTTAGCCATGATCCGTCAGTTTGGGTTGCCAACATTCTTCATAACAATGTCAGCTGCAGACACAAAATGGCCGGAGCTGTTGGTCATATCAAAGAAGGTAGTAGATAAAGTAGACATTTTGGAAGAAGAGGCCACTGCCTTATCAAGTTCTGAAAAGGCGAGACTCATAAGGACAGATCCAGTTACATAATCCAGATATTTCGACAATCGATCCCGCCGAATGCTGAAATTGTTAAAAAATGGACTGTTTGCAGTACATTTAGTAGTCCGTTACTATTACAGAATTGAATTTCAGCATAGGGGATCACCACATTGTCATGGCATGTACTGGTTAAGCGATGCACCGCAATTGGAAAGTGATGAAATCATCAACACAACTGATGTTCAAACTTTCATCAACCGACACATTACGACTGATGGGGATGATTTGGACTTACAGGAATTTATTCCGTACCAAAAACACAAACATGGTCGAGCTTGCCTAAGAGACCTGTATGGAAAACAAGTGTGCCGACTCAACATGCCATATCCGCCGATGCCGCGGACAGAAATTCTTTTCCCCTTGGAGAATGACGAGGGTATTGAGCAACACAAACTCCAATTTATAAAAATACAGGAACTATTAAATCTGACGGATCTCGCATAAGAAGAAATAATACGCTTGAACTGCTTTGAAAATTTTTTGTCGGACGAGCGGATTAACACTGATTATGAAGGATACAAGCTCGCTCTTCGCTCATTTATAAAAAAGCCACACATTTTCTTAAAGAGAAAATTTTCGGACAGGCTTCTAAATGCCTACTATAAAAATATCCTTAACTTGCATAGAGCAAATATGGATATTCAATTCATTTTGTACGCCTACGCTTGCTGCAGCTATATAATTAATTATATAAATAAATCCAATAGAGGGGTATCAACACTACTGAGACAAGCCATGGAGGAAATAAATGCTGGGAATTTCTCCATTAAAAGAAAACAAATTTGTAAACGGGTCGGAAATATCGGCTCAAGAAGCAGCTTATAATATTTTGGGACTGCATTTATCGGAAGAGAGTAATAGGGAGATATTTATAAATACATCACAGCCAAACAATCGAGTAAGGATGCTAAAGCCCAGACGTGAATTGGATGCTTTACAGGAGAATTCTACGGACATATATGTACCGAGTGTATTGGATCACTACTCTCAAAGGCCCGATCAATTGGAAGAACTATGCTTAGCAGATTTTGCAGCATGGTTCAGATTTTCCAAAACTAGTAGGAATATTTCTTTTAATAATGAAGACTACGATGAAGTAGAAAACGAGGATGACACGACAGCTGCACCTCCAATGGCATTAAAAGATGGATCAGGATTTTTAAGAAAAAGGAAGCAAGCACTTATTCTGCGCTGGAAACGTTTTAGCGTTGAAAATTCAAGAGCTGATTTCTTCAGAGAAACTGCCATGATGTTTCACCCATGGAGAAATAAGGAGGCCGAGCTCTTAAGTAATGATGTTGAGAGTGTTTGCAACGCACACAAGGATCAAATTGAGCAGAATAAGCTCAAATATAACAAATTTTTATCCAACGAGCTTCTGGAAAACCTGCATGTTTCAGCGGAAGAAATAGCCGATGAGAGAGCTGCGTCTCAACTTTTGGATCCGGAATTCAGAGCTCTAGCTGTTCCAGAGCAAGTAGGAGATGTTAATGTTTTTCACGAGGACAACAATAGTGTGGAAGAGGCGGTTCGATTAATTAAACTACCACCTCTAATATTAGAAGGAGATTTACTGGCAATGGTACAATCTCTTAACAACAAGCAGAGGGAATATTTTGCTCATGTAATGCACAATGTCAGTAAGAAGAAAATCTTCTACGAATATGTCAGAGGTGGTGCTGGAGTGGGCAAAACCCTGCTTATAACGACTATATATCAGTCGTTGACATTGCGAGCTAACAGTGTACCAGGAACTAACCCCGAAACAGCCAAGGTGTTATTCTGCGCACCCACTGGTAAAGCAGCATTTGGAATTGGAGGTCTAACACTTCATTCCGTTTTTTCACTCCCCGTCAACCAGTCCTCCGCCGATCTTCGGCCCCTCAATAGTGACACATTGAACACTATTCATGCTAATCTCATAGATATTAGGCTTATAATAATTGATGCAATTTCAATGGTTGGAGCAAAGATGTTTTCGTATTTACATTGTAGGCTAAAGCAAATTTTTAGGAGCAGTGCTTACTTTGGAGGTATTCCAATTATCGTGTTTGGTGACTTAAAACAGTTGCCATCGATGGATATTTGCGCCGAATGGCAATGATCATTACAGTGCAATTACAGGAACTCCGCTTTGGGATCAATTTCGTTACTTCGAGCTCACCGAAATAATGCGTCAGCGTGAAGATCAAGAATTTGCCATCGCTTTAAACAACATGTCAGAGAGAAATATGACACACACTGACACCCAATTAATCAAAAGCAGGGAGAAGACCTCTAACGAGATACCCAATGAAGCCATCCATCTCTTTTATTCAAATGCTGGAGCAAATAATTTCAATTCAACAAAACTGGCGAACACGATGACCGACGAGTTTCGACTGCGAAGGATACAATTAAGTCAAGTTCCTTAACAGAACGCAGCAGGGCAAACATATTAGAAACTGTGAAGGGTTTGAAGCCATCAGAAACACAGGGAATGCCTCATACATTGCAGCTCAAAACATCGATAAAATATATGGTAACAGTCAACATAAGCACGGGTGATGGATTAGTAAATGGTGCTACAGGGGAACTAATGCAGGTGGATACCGAATCGTCTGGACTTGAAAGCACAGTGGTGCGACTATGGATGAAATTCGCAGAACCAAGAGTTAGAAGCTTTGCACGTTCCAAGCAGCCACATAGTCGCAATGCAGATTGGACACCAATCATGAGCGTGGTCCGATCATTCCAATACAAGCGAAATGAACAAATAACTATAGAACGTAGACAGTTCCCTGTCATTCCAGCTGAAGCCATCACGATACATAAAAGCCAAGGTGGAACGTACGCTCAAGTTGCGGTTCATTTAGAGGGTAGAATTAGCAGGTCAGCTTTATATGTAGGATGTAGCAGGGCCACAAATGCCAATGGATTGTATATAGTCGGGAAATTTTCTCCTCCGAACCCATTTGGACAGCAGGATCCCATTAAAACTCAACTTAATAGATTGAGGACTGAAGGTGCGTTGACGACATGCTAAAATTGATTTCTTCCTAACACTCGCATATTAGTTTGTGGACGCTTTGCCATTTCGTTTTTTATATTTTGCGTTTTTTTTTTTTTTTTGATTTTCGTATACAGCTTTTCGATGTTATTCGCTTTACACACACTTCAGAAACGAACAGTGGCTGCCGAAGTGCGGAAAACAACTGATGAGAAATATAAATTCTGAGTTCCTCAATAGCCGGCATTTTGCTACAAATGTTTATAGGTTCTCTTCTACAATTAGAGCGCGGCGCAACCACTACTTGGCTTTGAATGGAGAGAGTGAGTGAGAGAGGTTTTCGAACAAGAATTATGTTCGTATGAAATATTTCCGTTTATGGCATGTGGTTATAGTTGTAATATTTATTACAAAACTCTCCGTATTGCAGTTGTATTCTTAAAGCTGAAGGACGACATTTTTATAGTAGAAAATTTAAAAAATGCATGCGAATATATCAAAATTCGGTTTAAATGAAGTTCTTATACTATATATGCATTCAATTAAAACGTCAAAATCATCGAGAACACCATGCTTATCACTTAAGAAGTTTATTTGATGATTTTTGAAATTATTAGCGCCTTATATGTAATTGCTGCATATGGAGGACCGTTCTGCTTGCAAAAAAATAATATGTTACCCATAAAAAGTAAAGAACTTGCCTACCTTTTGAACCAGAGCCTTTCTTCATTACGTGATCTCACATATTACGAGAGGTATTATTGGTGGCAATTGCCAATCGAAGCTGTTTATAGGAAAGTTCATTACAAAGATGTTTGCACAACTAATTTTTCAGCCCTGACAGATATTAAGATGGCTAAGAAGCTTTTACTATTATAGGCAAGCTAAGGTATCAAATTAACAAATTGGGATAGGGGAGACTCTAGAACACATACACTTCAAAGTCGCAAAACAGAACACCCGCGCCGTTAGATCTGCTTTTTCCAGACTGAACAAGGAAGCAACACAAATGGGTCTGGCAGTGAACGCGGGCAAGACGAAATATATCCTGTCATCAAACAAACAGTCGTCGGACTCGCGACTTGGCTCTCACGTCACTGTTGATAGTCATAACTTTGAAGTTGTAGATAATTTCGTCTATTTAGGAACCAGCTATAACACCACCAACAATGTCAGCCTAGAAATCCAACGCAGGATTACTCTTGCCAACAGGTGCTACTTCGGACTGAGTAGACAATTGAAAAGTAAAGTCCTCTCTCGACGAACAAAAGCCAAACTCTATAAGTTGCTCATAATTCCCGTCCTGCTATATGGTGCAGGGGCTTGGACGATGACAACAACCGATGAGTCGACGTTGCGAGTTTTCGAGAGAAAAGTTCTGCGAAAGATTTATGGTCCTTTGCGCGTTGGCCACGGCACATATCGCATTCGATGGAACGATGAGCTGTACGAGATATACGACGACATTGACATAGTTCAGCGAATTAAAAGACAGCGGCTACGCTGGCTAGGTCATGTTGTCCGGATGGATGAAAACACTCCAGCTCTGAAAGTATTCGACGCAGTACCCGCCGCGGGAAGCAGAGGAAGAGGAAGACCTCCACTCCGGTGGAAGGACCAAGTGGAGAAGGACCTGGCCTCGCTTGGAATATCCAATAGGCGCCACGTAGCGAAGAGAAGAAACGACTGGCGCGCTGTTGTTGACTCGGCTATAATCGCGTAAGCGGTGTCTACGCCAGTAAAGAAGAAGAAGATAAGTTTTAGTATAGTTTTAAGGTATGAGTTGAGAAGCAACATGTTTACTTCAATAAAAAATTGTCACTTATGTGCCAAAGAAATGTAAGTTCTTGTTCAACAACCGTAAACCAAAAAAGCTCTTTAAGCACATATTTGTATATATGTAGTATGTAAATATAAAATACATGCGTGTAAGCAGAGAATACATGGTTACTCATGCCAAATTCAAATATGTTTGTCTGTTATTTCTTATCAGTCTCAGATGATCTCAACAAAAGGCTACGGTACGTATACGCAACAGTTTAATTTGCATGTTATCCATACGACGGTATAAATATACTCGGTGTTACCTTTACACGTACATTCAATTACGTTGAATGCATTCAATAAGTGGCATATGAATGTATTTAGTTGGGTGTCGGTTATTTCTCAAGTTGATTGTTTTTTCCAGTTTCTGTTTATAACTTATGATAGGTAGGTAGGTAGGAGTGCAGCCCTGTTGTCTATCGGGCTCAATTAGCACTTGATGTGCCATTTTGATACACTATTCGTAGAACCTTCTGTATCTGCTATCCCGTTTCACCTTCTTCCTCAAACCATTTTGAGGTTTCGATGAAGCTACTCATGTCTGATATGCTTTTAGTAGAAATCCATTCAAGCTTTGGTGCTTGTTGGATTCCAAGTGTTTTGTGTCGGATCTGTGCTAGGACTGGGCATTCACAGAAAAAGTGGAAAATTGTTTACTTGTTCCCTGCTGTTCCGTAGCCTCGGCAGACGCATGTTCCCCAATGGCCTGTTGTGGTAGCTGTTACTCTGTAAATAATTTTTCTTGACCTATTTAGTAAGTCGTTGGTTCTTTTCCTGTTATTTGTTGGACATAATTGTTTAGTTATGATGCATTTTGTAATGTTTTTCTATCTGTTATTTGCGACTTGTTGAAATTGTCTATTAATATCTCCTTTGATCGATCCTAGTGGGCTTGGTATTAGCTCCACCTCGGATTCGTTAATGAAAGCTGCTGCCTTTGCCAACTCGTCTGCTTTTTCGTTACCGAAAATGTTCCTGTTACCGGGAACCCAGATCAAGTGTAGTTGGAGCTTGTCTTTTATTGAGCTTAGTGCTTTCTTGCAGTTGTGGACTATACTGGAATTTGTCATAGGCGAAGGCAAGGCCAGGAACGCCGCCAGGCTATCCGCAGGCTTTTCCTATGCCCAGTGCTTCTGCTTGGAAGATGCTAGTCGAGTTCGGCAAACGAGAGAGATATGCCTAGATTAGCGGGGAATACCCCCGTGCCTACTCCGCAGTCCATTTTGGACCCGTCGGTAGAGACTAAGATGGTATCCTCCTTCCCTATTGAACCTCTTCTCAATTCTCGTCTAGATGGTATCCTCCGGCAGTACTTATAACGGG
The DNA here is from genome assembly GCF_023373825.1 of Bactrocera dorsalis. Lineage (NCBI taxonomy): Eukaryota > Metazoa > Arthropoda > Insecta > Diptera > Tephritidae > Bactrocera > Bactrocera dorsalis. The sequence continues at coordinate 37,733,577 of NC_064307.1, forward strand.
TGATTTTTTTGAGGTTAGGATTTTCATGCATTAGTATTTGACAGATCACGTGGGATTTCAGACATGGTGTCAAAGAGAAAGATGCTCAGTATGCTTTGACATTTCATCATGAATAGACTTACTAACGAGCAACGCTTGCAAATCATTGAATTTTTTTACCAAAATCAGTGTTCGGTTCGAAATGTGTTTATCGACAAATTTTGTTCAGCGATGAGGCTCATTTCTGGTTGAATGGCTACGTAAATAAGCAAAATTGCCGCATTTGGGGTGAAGAGCAACCAGAAGCCGTTCAAGAACTGCCCATGCATCCCGAAAAATGCACTGTTTGGTGTGGTTTGTACGCTGGTGGAATCATTGGACCGTATTTTTTCAAAGATGCTGTTGGACGCAACGTTACGGTGAATGGCGATCGCTATCGTTCGATGCTAACAAACTTTTTGTTGCCAAAAAATGGAAAGAACTGAACTTGGTTGACATGTGGTTTCAACAAGATGGCGCTACATGCCACGCAGCTCGCGATTCTATGGCCATTTTGAGGGAAAAAACTTCGGACAACAATTCATCTCAAGAAATGGACCCGTAAGTTGGCCACCAAGATCATGCGATTTAACGCCTTTAGACTATTTTTTGTGGGGCTACGTCAAGTCTAAAGTCTACAGAAATAAGCCAGCAACTATTCCAGCTTTGGAAGACAACATTTCCGAAGAAATTCGGGCTATTCCGGCCGAAATGCTCGAAAAAGTTGCCCAAAATTGGACTTTCCGAATGGACCACCTAAGACGCAGCCGCGGTCAATATTTAAATGAAATTATCTTCAAAAAGTAAATGTCATGAACCAATCTAACGTTTCAAATAAAGAACCGATGAGATTTTGCAAATTTTATGCGTTTTTTTTTTTTAAAAAAGTTATCAAGCTCTTAAAAAATCACCCTTTAAAACGTAAAAAAACTTTTTGTTTTTAATTTAAAGCGTAACTAAACCATTTCCATATACTTAGTATATACGTGTGAAACGTAAAAAAACTTTTTGTTTTTAATTTAAAGCGTAACTAAACCATTTCCATATACTTAGTATATACGTGTGTTTTGATCAATTGCAATATTTAAAATTTTTATCTATTATTATCAAGCAAATAAATGTACAACTATGAAAAAGTGATATTTCAAAACCAAATTTTCCGTTCGACAAAAAAGTCTGAGAGGTTTTTTCATAAAAAGATTCTTTTACAAGATACATACATATCGCTCATTTGCTGCAAGATCGGCATAAATCAAAAAACGTGATTTTTGAGTTAATGCTGCAGAATTGTTCGTTATATCATACTTCATGTTGAGTGAAAAATTCATATGAATACCTCTTATATGCTCCGCTTGAGAAGAGGTGTAAGGTTGGAGTCACCGTGTAAGGTTATAGTCAGTTGAAAACTTTAAACGCGTTTTCTGAAGAATCGATTTTTTTGACTTATGCCGGTCTTGCAGCAAATGAGCGATATATGCTCTTAGTACACCACGTCGTATGAGTAACGCAATGAATAAATCACTTGTATGAATGCTCAGGTCATTTGATGTACAACTTTAACTATGTATAAATTTTCAAAATATTTTTCTTGTATAATCCGACTAGTTTCCGAAGTTCCCTTCTGGATCTATTAAATTTGCGAAGAACCACCCAGCAGGAAAAGTCAATATACCACATATACAGATAAACGTTCAGCTTAACAGTATCGTATATATGCGACTAGTCTCTCAGCTTTTAAGATAACGATCTGAAATTTTGTACACGTTCCCACTCTCCATGAAACTACTCATTTGTCGGAACCACCGATATAGAACCATCAATACTTGTATGGAAAACTTTTTTTTATTTAAGAATACATCTATATATATATATATATATATATGCATTAATGTCCGAGACTATTCTGATCGGACCACTACTTCATAAAGCTACCATACAAACTGATGAATCAAAATGATGTTCCTTGCTGGAAATTATAATTAAAAGGATATTTAAATACGTCATGTTTTGACTCTCCAGTAGTATTATATCTCAATGCATAGGGATGGATTTTAGTATTTCTATTATAAAGAGTATCGCTGGCGCAACATACTTAACCAAAACCTTGTGAAAATATACATACTTTCTTATAAACGCAAATCAAATATCCAGAGCTTTCAACTAGGGAATGCTACAGTCTCGAAATTTCTCTAACTTTCTATCACTTTGGACATGAAAGATGCACATTGTTTGTGGCAAGCAGAATTGAAATATGTTTTTTTATTCTATTTTAGAACTTTGTGCCAGAAACTAACTGTCTGTCAAACTTTCTTAGATAGAGTGGTATGACTCTCTTTTGCGAAAATGCGGAAACTTAAGAAGTATTTTGAAAAGGCTTAGGTGAGTTTCTTCAACCTACAAGCTGCTTTTGACTCACAATTTCTATGCTTGCTCTTTTTCGCGGTGCCCTCTTGACCTCCATCTACAATGCCGCCAATTTGTTTTTTTTTTTTAATAGACAAAATACATATTAGAGCAAAGCTGCAATGCAAGTGCTGCCAGTTTATTGAAAATACTAAGTTTGTTCCATTCATTACTCTCTAACCATATTAAATTTTCTGTTATATTGCGGATTTTATAAAGCTGGTATATACTATTGCGATCACTGGATCACTGACGGGTAAGATTCGGTGATTTTTTTTTTGGATTTTCTTAATGCTGTGCCATGAAATATGAAAAATAGTGCTCAGCATAAAAACCTTTTGAAGCAGCCTTTGCACCGAAGCTTGCTAAAATTCTCGAGAGGACTATTAAAGTTGTACTTTTCTGAAAATATGGTCTGATCATTATAAGAAAACTGGAGATGGCAAGCTAGGAAGAGGGAGAAATCATGTGACATTTAAAAATGAGGAAAAAGCTATTATTCCTCCTTTTACTTAGTCTAAGAGAAGCAAAACAAAACTTGTTTACAAAAGTAATTAGATATATCTCTCCTAAACACAATACGTAACAGAAACTGTCAACTGGGATTGAAGCAATATAATATTTACAGATGAGACGTGCTTGGCTAAGTAAAGAACAAACATTATATGAATGCTTCTCTGCTCATGGATTTGGGGGTTTGAGGTGCTCAACAGAAAACCTGAATGTCGTTAGAATGATAAATTGTATAAAAAGGGTTTACTGAAATCAGCTTAAATACCTTGCGGCACAAATAATCATATATCGATATTTCAAGAAGACAAGAATATGCAGCAAAAGAGGAGACTCTGTACTCTATAAAGACAAAATTGTTGTGCTTTAATGGAAGCCAAAATATCAAGAAAATATTTAACGTCAACAAAAGATTTAACTTGGCTACTCCAATAAATCTGGAGGTCCCTTCCTTTAGAAAATGGGGAAAATTACTTGCAAATTGCCATCAAAGATGTTAGCTTATAAACTATGTATATTAGACAATGCGGGAAATTGGAGAATGTATTGAATAAATATCAGCTATAAAGAAATAATGTATTTTCTATAATTACCATATTTTTCACAATAAACGCTACGTACTTTCTGAAAGACGAAAGCGTTATTTTACTTATGAAACATTTTTATCTACTTCGTTTTTCAATATAATCACTCTTGGGATTGACTCAATCTCTGTGGCGTTGACATCCCACTCTTTTAAATGTTTACACAGTTTCCATTATCTCGAATTTAGAACTATTGCTGCATTTATTTAATTAGTCAAGTTGGTATTCGATTTTGTAAAATATGCGTGAGGTATGCATACTTTTAATGTAAAATACCCCTAAGCCCATAAAGTAGAAGCAAACAGCTCGCATTATCTTAACTTACGGCATACTCTTGGTTCAGTTTTCAAAATATAGCAATAGTAGAGTGAAGTACGAGTTAGAAAAAGACCGCTTTGAACGGCATCAGGAAAATTCACATTAAATAAATATTATTGTGGCAGTTGTGATTGAAAATATTTAGTACCAAAGATACTTTAATATTAGGTTAATTTGCAATATAATGCTTTCACGGTATTTTCTCTTAGACAGCAATTGAACTTTCTAATTTTTGTCTTATTTTTGCAAAATAGATATTTCCAATAATAAGTAGTTAATTTAAAAAAATCCAACTTTAGCATATTAGCATATGATCTTCGGTGCATTGGAAAAAAATACTTTCTTTTGATGTAAGTGTTAAGGTCAGAGACTCCCTTAGCTTCTTTACTAAATTCACAAACGCAAACCAAAACAGTATCGCTTAGTTTTATTGGGAAATCATACTTTTTTACTGCTATAGATCTAGTGCTGATACAAGTAAAGGTACGAGGTGTGTTCAAAAGGTATCGCGAATTTTGTGTTTCTTTCAAAAATTATTTATTTATTCATGAATATCTATTTTGTCCCCTTCAAAGTAATCCCCATGAGATATTATACACTTGTGCCAACGTTTTTTCCAATCTTCGAAGCACTTCAAAAAATCATTTTTTTTTTATCTTCTTCAGGTCCTCCTTCGATGCCGTCTTTATCTCGTCAAGAGAAGCGTTACGTCGTCCTTTCATGGGCCTCTTCAGTTTAGGGAACAAGAAAAAGTCACAGGGGGCCAGATCTGGGGAATACGGTGGCTGCGGCATCATTAGTGTGTTGTTTTTGGCCAAAAAGTCGCGCACAAGCAACGATGTGTGAGCAGGGGCGTTATCGTGGTGCAAAAGCCAATTTTTGTTCTTCTACAAATCCGGGCGTTTCTGGCGGATTGCTTCGCGTAAATTGCGCATAACTTGCAGGTAATATTCCTTATTGACCGTTCTTTCCTGTGGAAAGAACTCATGATGCACCACGCCCCTACAATCGAAGAAAACTGTCAGTTACGATTCGCGATACTTTTTGAACACACCTCGTATATTTTTCAATAGCCTTTTTTTGACAGATCTCGCGTGAGTCATGTCAAGCTGTCATATTATTTTTGTTCCATATTTTTTGCAATTTTATCATGGAAAGACTAACGCCTGAATAAGGTCTACAAATCGTTCAACTTTATGATGAAAATTCACATTCTGTAAAGAATGTGCTTCGCGAGCTTCGCTCAACTTATAGTCAACATAATTGGCCTACCGAGCGTACTATTCACAACAGCATTTTGAGACGCAGCATTCATTATTGGATATTATTCGACCGAATAGACCACGTCCAGCATGCAGTGAAGTAAATAAAGCAGCCGTAGCTGAGGGTGTACAGGAAGACCGTGGAGTGTCGAATTTGCGCCGTTCGCAGCAACTTAGACTGACGCATGGAGGTCTTGGCGCATTTTACGGCGAGATCTTAAATTGAAAGCGTACAAAATACATCTTGTGCAAGAACTGAAACTACTCGACCTTCCCAAGCGACATTGTTTCGCTTAATAGGCTCTTGAAAAGATCCGAAGTTTTCGAGCCAAATTTTTTTCAGCGATGAGGCCCATTTATGACTCAATAAGTATGTAAACAAGCAAAACTGCCGTATTTGGAATGAAGAGTAACCTGAAAATATTCAAGAGCTGCCATTTTATCCAGAAAAAAACAAGGGTTTGGTGTGGTGAGTTTTGACACCGATTTCTAGAGACCGTACTCTCCTCGTACCATTTAAAGATTCTTATTTGAGTTTAACCGTTTGATCTTACAAATCAAACACCATCTGATGTGAAAATTTACTTTCACAGTATTCCAAGCTAAGCCATGATTGGAATACTACAGAATTTCGATTAACGGCGTTTTGTGGGCGTGGAGGTAGTTCGATTACACCTATCTACGAACCGAATAGCAATACCGTGATATCGTGAGAACTAAGCGAACAAATCTTTGCAATTTTCAACTTCAGAAACAGAAGGAGTTGACACACAACAACTGCACTTAATATGCGTGACTGGTAGAAGTTTATTGCTGGCATGCCACGGTGTGTCAAAACGTCTGTACGGTATTTGCATGGCTTTAATATGCAAATTGGTTTGTAAGCGCCTTCAGTTAGTTCTGAAAACAATTTATTTATTTGCTCATTATTTATTAAAGTGAAAGTGTTCAACTGGTATTTGAAAAAGATTTTCCTCCAAAAATAAATGGCAAAAAATGATAATAAATATGTATTCCTAATAAAATTTTTTCTTCAGAAAAGTAAGGAGCCTCGAAATGGATCACCCTTGGAAATTTATGGGTATAAAGTACGTACGATGTAAGAATACCTTAGAAAACTCTTATATTTTGCTTTCAATAAAAAGTAACTTACCTAGAATATAAATTTCCCCTTGGCCAGAATATTACTCATACGCCCGGTTGTCTCAATTTTGCTAGGAAAGTATAGAGGATTTATAAGTAGTATAATTATTTGCCGAATTTTAAATAAAATGCGAATTTATCAATGAAAATATATTTGCTGTATATATAACTTGTTATATGGTTCTAATCGACTTCAACATGTGCTATAAGAACGATCAAAATCAAGCTTTTGTATATCAATTTTTTAATAGCTTCAGTGTAACTGAAGTTAAAGTTTTTTCTTGTTAAACAACAGTTTGATGTTTGTTGTTTGGCCTTATGAATATACATAGCAAAGTGAAAACTGCAGCTCTCGAATTGAAATGGTCAGTTTTGAAGGAACAATTGATTAAGGATATTCGTCAAACTTTTAAAATCTGAAATTTACTATAGCAAGTGGTCACTTCCGATACAAAAAATCGGCAAATATGGCTTTAGAAACGCGAAAATCAATATGACTGTATGTTAGTAAACATATAATGTAGTCTTCTAAATTCTAAATATTGATTCCCGACTCTTCAGCTGATCGTTTGAAATGGTCAATATTAAAAAAAATATTTTCGAATTGATACAATGCAATGGTTAAGTCCAGTTAGCGAGAGCATTAAAACTGCAAACGCAGAAGAGGACTTAATTGGCTCACACCACTAATATTTAAATAAAATGAAATAACATACGTCCATTTGTACATAAAAATACAATCGCAGAAGTTAGTATTTAATCCACTTGTAAGCAGCTTGACTAATGAACTCAGTAAACAAAGCGCTAATCCTTTTTTGCACCAAATGAGACACAGCTTTGTTTTAATAAATGGTTAAATTAAGTTTAAGAGTACGAAGAGTTATTTACATTTAGAAGTGGTTTTGAATGCAAAGCGAATATTTGAAATAAATGTAATTAGAAAGCATTAAAATTGTAGTTTTTCTTGATTTCTAAGGTTTGGCTTTTTAATGAAAACATTCTCCAAATAAGCAGGAAATATATTTTTTTTTACAGACTATGTGATATGCATCTATAGGGTCTCTTTCGGACAAGTAGTTAGCAAATAGAAATAAAAAGCATAAAATGTAATATTATGGCCAAGAATTTACTTTATGTTTTAAAAATGATTTCGGGCAAGTGACCGCTTGGCCATCGAATAAATTCCAGCTAAGTGGCCCTCCAAAGCGTCAATTATCTCAAAATTATCTACGTAAATAAGCGACTTCACATAACTTCACAAAAATAATTCAGCGGTGTTAAATTGCACGATTTTGGAGACAATGCACAGGTCCACGACGCAATATAACGTTCCCACCAAAGTTTCCTTTAATAAATTAATTATTACTATAAATGTATGGCATGTAGCGCCTACTTGTTGGAACCAAAGGTCGGCCACATCAACATCCTCCAATTCAGATACGAATAGTCGTAAATCATGGCTCTATTGCGTTCCCCATTGACTGTTACATTATGGCCGGAAAGTAAGGGGACTGAGTCCATTTAAACAAAATTTAAAAAACTTTCAAAACGAGCTTCATCTGCGTCGATGCAGTGCAGTGCTGCCAGCACGATTTCCAAGCATTGAAGGCGTCCTGGAACGCATTCTATGAAATAGCCCTGAGTGCGGAGGTGTATGCTGCTTGGATCCCCTTTGTCGTCTCAAAATGATTGACTCTTTGTCTCCATGACTCATCACTTGTGATTAAATCATTCAAAAATTGGAAATCACTTTCACACATGTTCAAATCTTCTTGGCAAACAAACAAGTATCGTATTGGCGACTTGACTTGCACGACACTGTTAACAGTCATAACTTTGAAGTCGCAGATCATTATCAGTATTAGCCATGAAATCCAAAAGAGTACTACTTTGGACAGGCAATTGAAAAGTTCAGAGGCGGACATTGAATCATCAGATAAGGCGTCCTTAAGAGTGTTCGAGACAAACAAAAGATTTCTGGTCCTTTGCGCGTTGGTCACGGCGAATGCCGCATTCGATGGAACGATGAGCTGTATGAGATATACGACGATATTGACATAGTTCAGCGTATCAAGAGACAGCAACTGCATTTATTAGTTCATGTCGTCCAGATGTAAGAGAACAATCCAGCTTTGAAGGTTATCGATTCAGTACTCACCGGTAGAAGCAGAGGAAGAGAAAGACTTCCACTCCGTTGGAGAGATCAGGTGGGGAAAGATTTGGTTGCTTTAGGTATCTCGAATTGGCGCCAAATACGAGAAGCGAAAAGAAGAAACGACTGGCGCGCTGTGGTTAACTCGGCTATAACCGCGTAAGCGATGTCTACGCCAGTAAAAAAGAAAAAAATAAAGAGAAAGACATATTTTGCTTGAGATACTGGCTAGCTGGTGTTCGGCCTGAAAATCAGAAGTTAAGGCAGCAAACAAATGGTTTCAAGTCCGGGGCCGACTTCTGTAAAGACAGAAAATGAAACCTTATAACAGACACACCGAGTACATTCGAACACTTCTTGACGAGGTGGAAATAAGCTCTAAGGTGGCGTATGAACAGCAAAGCCCCAAACGATGGATTACCGGCTGAGCTATTTAAAGCTGTCGGTGAGGTGCTGGAAAAGCTGCTAAGCATGATTTGCTCGGATGAATACATGCCCAATGATTGGAATAGGAGTGTACTTTGCCCTATCCAGAAGAAGGGACATCACAGTCTGCTCTAACTATCGCGGAATCAATCTTCTTAATATCGCGTATAAAGTTCTTTCTAAGCCCATTTTAAAAAAAGTGATTTTACCTTATGATTATGTCTCTTTAGACCAGATTTTCACAATATGTTAAGTCTTTGAGAAGACTCTTGACAAACAGATCGACACTTATCACCTTTTTGGCGATTTGAAAGCCGCTTTTCAAGCGGTCAGCGCAGCCTTTTCAAGCATAGATAAAGAAGCGAAGCAGGTTGGTCATGTGTTGAACGAAAGCAAGACAAGGGGTCTAGAGGCCACATACAAAGATCCCTCGCGTCTTGGCAACTACATCAATGTTTGCAGCTATAAATTTGCAAAACTTAAGGACTTTGTATATCTCGGTGCTACTTTGGGATCGGTAGACAATTAAGAAGCAGCTCCTCTCGCCGAGCAAAAATTTCGTTCTATAAATCTCTCATTACTTCCGTCCTATTATATGACGCAGAAACATAGACTATGATGACCCCCCCGAGATGAGAAAGCAATCGGAGCATTCGATAGAACTATTCTTAGCAAAATCTTTGGAGCCGTCCACGTGAAAGTCGAAGAAAGTGGAACCACGAGAACTGTTTGAACTATTTGGCGATATAGATAAAAATGCGAATGAGAAAAATGCGACGAATGAGCTAGTCAGTCCAAGTCATTCGCATAGAAGATGATGTTCCAGCGAAGAAACGAATCACGGGATAGAGACAATTGGCGAAGTTTCGTGTTCGCGGTCCAGACTGACCATCCAAAGACAAAGAGAAGTAGGGGTTTACACGGATCGCTGCAGGTTAAGGTGTCAGGAAAATATATAAATAAAAATATAACTCACAAATTGACTGTCTTTTCGATTAAAGTTAGCCATAGACATTGAGGTCCACATATTCCTTACACACTCTGTAATTAATAAGGCCTTTAGTAAAAAAAGAAATTAACGATTAAATTTACATAAGAGTTTCGGTTAGATTTGTCTATTGAGCTCATAGAAACTTTAACAGAAATTTCTGTTGGCGCTGGTGGGTAATTAACCACTGATTTAATTGATCTAACTGGAGATAACCGATATGCTAACGTATGTATACATTTGTTAACAGTAACAAACGAAAGGAAAAAATAAAAATCGCGAAAAATTATGTATTCCTAATAATATTGAATAATTATACAATTCTTGTACACCCTGTGGAATATACTTTTAATTTAAGGTAATATTGGCAACACTATGCATTACCTCACGATGCAACCCTACAATTTGTTTGACATGACACACCATCCAATTCGCAGCGGCAATACGACCATTGGACAAAAAAGTGAGAGACGAATTAAAGTGCGAAATTTCTTCATTACATTTCTTAATTTTTGCTTGCAAAATGCAAAATTACGTTTTGCTAATTGTGTGAACGAGAACGAATAAATAAAGAGTTTTTAATAAAGCTTATTGAATAGTGTACGCGTGTATTGCAAGGGAAATATATATTTTGCAGAGCTTGTGTTGAATCGGCAAGTTCTTCGCTTTGCTTATTTTTTTATCATCAAATGTGCAACTCGATTTTCTTTTAATCTATAATAAAAGTTACAAAGATACACTCTTCCAATTATTATAATATAGTGTTCTGTGTATTTCCGGCAATTATCATGAAATAAGTCATACCAATGTGATTGTGGCTAAAACAAAAGTAATAAATAATCTTGTGTGGAATGTTTGACATTCAATTATTACACTGTTTCAACGAAGTTAACCACGAAAAAATTTACACCTTTTAAAAGTTATACATATTGGTTATCCATTTAAATACCATATTTTAAAGAATATTATAAATTGTTAAACGAACCGAAAACGTGAAAAGATGACTTCAACTACTAATAGAAATGATACAACAACGAGTACTTGTGACAGCGATAATGTGGGAAGCACCATAGCGGCAGGTAATGCCAACGGGAGCGGCAGCGGCACCATAGAAGCTGAGTATAATAGAATTGCTGATCGACAAGGCTGGCATAGGTGCTACCAGGTAAACAGTAAACAATAAACCGCAGTGGGGTGAATGCTCCCAAAAGAAAATGAAATAAAAGATTTTTGTCCAATTTGTGCTTATTTTTTACAAAAATAATTTTCAAAACAAAAATAGGAAGTTATTTGCTAAGGTGTAATACAATTATATTGGTGTATAATTCCTTTCCGTAGAGGGTATAGACTCTGTTCCGCTAATTCTAACGTTTTTAGTTTTTGCTCTTATTAACCCTGTATTATCCACATATTCATCGCCTTCACAGTTACTATTTTTATTTGTTTTTATTTTATGCTGGCTTCTACGAAATCTATGAGAGAATCAAGAAGTAAACTAGGAAAGTACATAGTCATTGCCTACAAACCAGCTTGTACATGGTATGTACAAAAGTGTAGTCGTATACACATTTGTATACAATTGAATGTAGCGATGTTTAATTTTTATTTACTTGTGCACTTTTGGTTGGGGAGATTAAGCTCAGCATGTCGATTGGAAAGCTACGAGTGAAAGAAGTAAACGCTATACACTACACTTCAAAAACACTTCACAATTTCAAAATACGCTGGGCATTTCCAGGAAAAAAGCACACAAGATTCACAACTAATTAAATTAAATAAAGTTAAAGTTGTTATATGATCAAAATACCTGATAACATGTTGGGTGCATTCTAAGCAACATGGGCATGCTATTTAACTGATCTCACCAATTTTCAAATGACGTGATGCTCATGTTATCAAATAGATCGATTATCGGCGTTGAATTGATAATTTCTGAAATTATAAGGCATTTCACCATAGCATAAAATTATAAAAGACAACCTTTCTTCACTTCCCTACCCTTCACGACCACTTTTTTTTTTAATTTTAAAACTACACATGTCTCTCTAATGTGCACGCGAATGTCTTTTAGGAGGTTTGCATTGTTTACACACCCACTCTCAGTATTGCTTACATACATGTCGCATATGTATGTATGTATGTACAGTCAGTTATTTGTATTTCACATTAATATTAAACATAGCCAGCTGACTAATAGTTACGTCATAATACAGACCTCTTTGGATGCAGGTACTTTCATGCTTCAAGTAAGGTATAATTTGTTGTTGCAAACTCGTCATCCAAAAGAGCTGACAAGCTGTAGTGGAATTATATTTGTGTTGGAATTTATATTTTCTGCAATCCGTCAATGAGTATGGACATATGCTGTTTTAACAAACACCTACCTGTTATCTACAAGTGAACCCTGCAGGAAATTATTGCTTTTAAAATTCATAATAAAATTATATTAAGTCACTTTCACATTGCTTATTTTGAATTGCATTATACGAATTTTAATATATAATTTAAATGAAATATTGTTTTTATATTGCCTTGATTTAGGTGATTCACATTTTTTAATAAAGAGAAATACATTTACTAAGTAATTACATATACCTATAATTAGAGATTACTTTGAATTAATAATTATTCCTACAAGCAAATTTGTTTTTGTGTCTGATCGAGTATTTCATTGAAAATCACTAGGAAACTGAAATTAATGGTAATATTAACCGAAACTAATGGACCGCATGCGGCATGATCTCATAAATTTATTAATTATAATTTTAATATGTTTAATTTCGAAATTTGAAGTCAGTTACTTCGACTATGGAGGAAATATTTAAACCCTTGGCATGTATTGTATTGTATCAAAACTAGAGTCCCCATCAATAACGTAATACAAATCATCTTAATCTATTTGAGAGGTGATATATTGACAAAAGAGTTTGTTTGTTGATCGAGGGTGAAGAAATATTAATTTTATTTAATGTAATCTTTCTGAATGTACTTCAGAATTCTGGATTCATGTTAAAGGGAACTCTGGATTCATGTTAAAGAGCAAAAAAAAAATACAAGTTTTGTATTGATTATTCGAAAGAGAAAAGAAAAATAGTCAGAAAAAATGTAACTCTTATACTTTTTGCTCGGTAGCACGACACAGAGTTATCCTGAAAGATTAGGTCAGTGATTACAGGCAACCTGTCATTCATTGCTGGCTCCAAAAAATTCTTAAGAATATCAGTATATCTGGAACAATCAAGGAACTATTTATAAACACCAATCCATAGTAGGAAATTCCAACCCAAACCACGTAACTCATTGAATATTTGTTTTTAGTTATCACTGTACACGGGGGCAATTCCTCTTGTGGTCTTCTGAACGTACTGGATTTTATCGGACTAATTGAAATTTATTTCATATTTATTAGTGAAGACCCAATCATCTAGAGTCTAATATTTCCATGTCCGGTCAAAAATTAGGCGTGGTGTGCGCGCCATAGGAGGTTTTTTATCCTTTTTGCTTTAGGGTCCATATTATACAGCCTCCTGAGTTCTATGCATGCACTTATGTTACGCCTTCTCACTTTAGCTCACCACGTAGAGAATACTTAGTCTAAGACCGGATCTCGTGAGCTGCTTGAGCCATATGTATGTATGTAAAAGAATCGTTGCTGGCCATTTCCAAGTGAATGGCGATCAGAGAACTTTCCTCACCTCCGCTGTTATTTCCTTCTTTTAAATAAGAATCAGATTTTTTTTATCACTTGTCTAAACAAAACAAAAAAATCACAAGCAGCTGTAATTAACGGAATCGTCAACAGTTACTCAGAATTCCAAATAGTTCCGAATTTTTAACTTGCGTTTGAGATTGAAAATAAATTATCGCTAAATATGCGTAAAACATATTACAATGAATGTCCACCGAAAATAATTGTGATTCACTATAACTAATATTCACGATGCTATTTCAATATGTCCTGTTTCAAAATACCCATTCGTACCTTCCTTGAAATATTCACAGCAATGCATAAGTAAATACATATGTACATGCGTATGAAAATGGTATTCACCACAGCATCCAGATACCCAGACATGAACACACATACATTTGCAGGCAGAGGCCTGTCTAAGACGGAATTAAAAAACAAAAACCACACATTTCGAAGCAAACTTCCCACAAAATCGCAATTTGAACATTAATCGCTATATTTCCGAGAAAATGTATACAGACTAATATTTATTTCGTGCTAAAAGCAATAATACTATAATATTGGATAATATTCCTTTCCATGTCACATTCTTCTCACTCTCGCTCAAATCATTTTTAGTAACGCTTTTCAACGAAAAGAGGTGAAACGGAAACTTGCAAAAAGTATAAAAACGTTTAAATTGAAAGCAAACGCGCAAACGGCATTCCTGGAAGGTCAGTCAGACAGCTAGGCGGTCGTCGCTCAATTTGGTGAACTTTCAAATAAGTAAATGATTTTCATACGCTATAATAACGCATAATAACGAGACATAGAAGGCATCGTCTGGCAAATGCATGTACATACATACATATGTATATACTAAACGAACAGCTGATTCTCGTGCCTAACGTGAGTCACTGCTGTTTGTCTATGATAAATGGGCATTGTAAATAAAAGTTCAAAATTTACCTTTACAAATTTTTTATTTTTACGTATGTATGTACATACTTATGTACAGTTATGTTCACGAAAAAAGATAAAGGTGAAGGTTTTCAGTGAGAAGTACCATTCTAACTTAATTCAACTTGTTGTTTAAGAATAATATTTTTTTAGATACATACACACTGCCCAGAAAGTATCGGAAATTCTTCATTTCAAACTCTCCCTTATATGGAAGACAGGTAAATTTTTTTTCTTAGGTTGGACGTAATTAGGATGGCAAAAATTAGCGCGATCTGTCAACAAGTGTCTTTACAGCAGCTGTTTATGTCAGTCGACCTTTGTTCTGATGTCTTCAATTAATTCAAAACGGTTTCCCCGAAGCGGTTCTTTGAGTTACAAGACAAGTTTCCTTCAATAAATTGATTGCTTCGCTGTCTGGCATTAAGCGTCCTCTTAAGTCATTAATCATAGCTGTATAGCGTTGCCAATTGACTGTAACAATATGGTCGGCTATAATTTGAGAAAACATGGGCAAATACATATGTACATACCTCTATCCATAGAGCACACCAAACAATAATTTTTTAAAGATGTAACCCCGTCTCAACCATCAAACCAAAGGTGAGTTTCATCATTAAAAATGTTCGTGTGAATATTGGTTATTGTCGCCATCTAGTTTTGAGCCGATATTTGCACGATTTTCATACGTGGTTCTGGAGTAAGTCTGTTTATTATGATATGGCAAACCAAACTGAGCATAAATCAAATAACAGCTGTCAAAAAGACCAACTACAAATTCTAAAAAAACCTTTACTCCTAGGTTGATGTGCTTAATACATTATCTGTGTGACTGTATCTTTAAAGATCTAAGTATTATTGTATATACAATGCTTCTCGTTTTGAGTTTTTGTTTCATTTCAATAATTGCAACATATTTATTTTAACCTTTTAGTGGAAAAATACTATTTTCCATTTAAAATGTGGTGTATGAATACGAATTCAGCCGACTCTTACGCGTGTAAACAAAACAACTGGCAGAGAGCATGTACATACATGTATACAGCCGCGATCAAAATGATAGCACCTCACCGGTAATAAATGTTTGACAGACAAAATCTTGGGAACTGGAGCTATCTAGTCTTTACTGTCAATTGAACAAAGCTTTCTTTAAATCGATCCAAAGATTTTCAACTGGCTTCAGTTCTGGCGATTGCATTAAGCTTACCCGAGAGTTCTTGAAACATTAACGCGCCTTTTTGCTAGTTTGCTATCATTATCCTGCTGCATTGTCCAAATTAATGGCGTTTCCTCTTGGGCAACAACCAACATCACGTTTTGCAAAATATCAATGTATATATGCAGATCCATCGTAGTTCTAATCCAATGAATTGGGCCAATGCCATAGTAAGAAAAGCACGTCCAAACCTTAATACTGAGGCCGCCGGGCCTTACTGTTATTGTGGTATATCGTGACGTAATTTCTGCATTAATAGGTCTTCTAACTTGTCAGTCTAAAGAATCTTTCGCCACCTCGCAACCAGGCATTCTAAGTGGATTTTCGTTTACTACGTGTTTTGCAGTGAGAAGCAACACTTTCCTAGAGTTTCCAGCATTTAGTTTATTCTCTCGCATGCCACGGCGAATTGTATGGCTTGCATAGTCTGGTTAAGAGTGCTATAATTTTTGGTGATATTCCTCGCTTTTGACCAAGCAACATTTTCTTGAAAACCGAGCAGTTGCAATGTAACGTCCTATTCAAACTTAGAAAGAGAACACACCACACGTAACGATATTCTATAGTGATTGCAGCCAAATCAGAAAAATGATGAAATATATTTAAAAATTTTATCTGTAGAATGTAATGTATATAGTGCTATTTTTTTTTTGACCGCAACTGTACACGTATCGATCAGCAATTGATGAGTAATTCCCATATAAGTACTCTGTCGTAAAAGTTTGCGTGTACGAAAAGTCTCTATTACGATGGCAATACTGATAAAAATTATAAATAGGTAAATCACAGAAATCAAAAGTGGAATAACCAAAAATGTGACAAGTCATGCAAAAATAAATAAATATAAAAACTAAAAATGTTTACCGTTAAGTGTATATGGATATTAATATATGTATGTATACAAAGGAATAATAATTTTTTAATTGGCAATACAGTTATTAACACAGATTTTGTTATTATTCTTATCTTTTCACAAACATTTTGTAACTGAGTATGATAGTTTCGTTCACCTAACGGTTCTTTGAGACAACTAAACTTGAACGAAATGATAATCACGGCCACTCCTTATATAACGGTTATGTTGAAAACTGAAAAGGCTATAACTCACTAAATAAATACGTTGGAAGTATTATATTTCACAGCCATTATTGTGCTTAAATGTTTCATAAGAATTGGTGTGCAAATTTTTCAATAGGCGTGGCATCGCTTACTTGTAAATGTAATTTCAAATGTCCATACCTACAACTACTAGATCGATTTCAACCAAATTTACTTATACTGCCATTCTTATATTACAGTGTAAAAATGGGCATTATCGGAATAAACCACACCAACTTCCCATATGTCACAATTTTAAATTCCATCTAATTCTATTACTTTGCAGTATATAATACAATCCAGTTTAAAATTCTTATTTTAGGTATATGGTGGCTTATACCTAAAATAAGAATTTTAGACGCCCAGTTGGGTTTATAACACATACATCGATCACTAAACAGGGTTAGGTTTCTGAAATACCAGCCCTTGGTCGGATAAAATTCGGATCAATTCCAGTGCGTAGAACCGTCTGTTGTGGGATACTGTAGCAAGTTAAACTCCTACTTATCTACAATAGACCCCGAAAAATCTAATATATATATCTATGAATGTCCAGCGTGCAATGAGCCCCCGTATGACACTCTTCTCCCTTTGATCCGACCGCGTAGAAAAAGCACGTTTCTTGAGCCTACCATTTGGATGACGCCGACTTCAACTTATCTAATCCTTACCATCGTAACGGGGATTAGGTACCCGTTACAACAACAACAGCATCACTATGTAAGATATCTTAACAAAATTAAGTTAAAGTATTGGGTATACTAACATATAACTTAATACCGAAAATATGTGAAACCGTAAGTTGTTGCTGTAAATCGTAGGTATCTCTTTTTAACAAAAAACAGTGGCGGTCAGCTGACAGGTAAACTGGCCGTCATGTCTAACATAAAAAATATAAGTGTATTGGTGAATCCATCTGCCGTTTCTTGTAGGGATGTTCCCGAGAAACAATTCTTCAGGAAGTAGTATACTTACAGGCGCTACAGTATGTTTAACAATTAATGAGAAATCGATTTTTTACACTTTTTTTTAATCTACTCCGCTTTCTACTACTATTTTCACATTCGTATTCTTATTCACATTAAAGGGTTGCAAGAATTAATTCACGCTATGAATGCAACAGAGAATTTATGAATTCATCTCATAACTCGAGTTCAGCGCCGACGCTGAGTTCGAATTATGTGAATGCAGATACAGAGAAGACATTGTGAGTTGTTGTTTATCGCTAGCAGGTAGACTCAGCTCATTCATCTCATAAACAAACCCAACTCACACTCATATCATCAACCAGCAATGAATGCAAAGCGTTAGCGTTCGCTTAGTAGTGGAATAGTGTGTGATCGTCACTTATTGTTATGTGAATTCATTGTTTCTCTAATTCTGTTAACAGAACAGTGTGCACCCATAGTGTTCAGCTAAGCAAGCAAATAGAGAAGATAAACGGAAGGGTTTTCCCCACAACAAGTTTGCCTGCCTGCATTGTACTGGCCGTAGACGCTTAACGAGACAGTTTATTAAATTTTTAAATTCGTCATTTGTTTTGTGTATACGGAGATAAAAGGGGGTAAAAATAGTTTTGGCAGATTTTTATTTTAATATTTCATATTTTCATCAAAAATAATGGATGTAAGTAATTGACCGCGAAATTCAGTGCAATTGTTTGCTAATATTTGCCATGTTGTAATACAATTTACACTGTGTCTCTGTTTTTTACAAAAATAGGTAACATTAGATGGAATCTGCATCGTCAACCCAGTCCGACGCCTGTACTAAGGCAGCAGCTTAATGAAATTAAGGATAATATAGTGAAAGGGAAATATACAGTGGTTATTGAGCTGGGAAAAGCAAGGTTTGGGAAATTTTTGGCAAGGTTGAATAGATTTAAAAAGAGTTTTTTTTTTCAATTGTTCCAAAGGACAGGTTTTAGTTCTAAAATATTTTTTTTTTATAATATTTTGTTAAATCTATTAATCCCTAAATAAACTTTATGAAAAATTGCAATAAAATTGAATATTGGAAACATTTTTTTTATCCATATTCGTATGTAATTATCTATGCGTATTTACATACTTCTTTCTAGTCGTGCAACTAGAATAACTCGAGTTAACAGTTGTTAATTCACACGAACATCATTCACTCATCCAACATCCTTCTTGCACAGAATTAATTCACACCAACAGAATGAAATGCTTTGGTAGACCAATTCTACAGAGAGTGGATCGTTACTTGTGAGAGTGCTATGAGTTGAGCGAACTCGTTGTTCTTCTCACTAATGAGACTCGGTCCTTATTTCACCCAAACATGAGAATTCATTTTTACGTTGTGTGAGTGAGTGCAAGTTGAAATTTTTGGACAGTGACTCAAAGTTTGTTTTTTGCGTATTCATGCAGCCCTTTAATTCACATACTTGTATATATAAGTCAACAAAATATTTGCTACAAAATTTTTAAAATACTTTTATAACGTACGAGTAATGTCTGCCGAAGAGGCCCCAACACATACACGAAATTGTAACGTTGACTGTTTTTTGGACAAAAAATAGTAAGACTGTTTAATTTAAATTTGGCGCGAAAACCAATTCGTCTAAATATTTTTTTTTTTACCTTGGTGGAACATCTGTGCTAAAATTCACATCAAAATTAAAAATCATTAGGGTTTAGTATAGTACATAAGGTTTTCTAAAGTACATAAAGTGCATTCGGCGAATTTTACGATAAGTAAAATTAAAATATTTTCCGTTAAATTTTGTGTGCGGAATCAATTTCTGGTGCCAACACGTTGAGAATGATGGAAAAAGCATTCGGTCATAATTGTTTGTCGCGAGAAAGTGTTTTTGATTGCTACAAATTATTCAATTAATAGTCAAAGATCTTGCTGGCATCTTTGGAATATCGGAAGGATCAGTAAAAACCATTTGAACCTGGGAAAAGTGAAAGCACGACTGTTTCCAGAATCACTTAATTCATTTTCGAAACCCAGAATCACGTTAACTTCTGTGAAACAATGCTTTCCGACTGCCAGAATGTCATGAAACATATTATTACTGGTGATGAGTCTTGGATCTATGCTGACGGCCCAGAAGCAGATGATCAATCTGCCGAATATCGTGGCAAAGGTGAGTTGAAGTCGAAAAAACCACGTCAAAGCAGGTCGAAAATCAAGATTATGTTGACAGTTTTCTTCGATTATCAAAATGTGGTGCACTCCGAATTCCTTCTGACCGGCCAAACTTTCAAAAAAAAAATATTATTTGAATGTTATGCTTCGTTTGCGCGAAGAGAGCGAAAAAGAGATCGGAATTATGGGCCGACAACTCGTGGTTTTGGCATCACGATAATGCATCATCGCATATTGCATTGATTCTTTGTAAGTTTTTCGTCAAATTTTCAATCAATATCGTGCCGCAATTACCGTATTCGCCTGATTTAGCTCCGTGTGCCTTCTGGCTATTCAGCAAACTCAAATAACCGCTCGTGGGAAGCCGTTTTGAGTCAATTGAAGTTATTCGATTTGGAGCCTATTCCGGAAATGGGCTTTTACAACTGTTTCGAATATTAGAAAGAACGTTGACACAAGTGCCTTGGGACCAAGGTGGATTACTTTGAGGGGACGACATAGATTTTGAAAAATAAATTAAGTTTTTTAACTCACTCATCGAACTCAAGTATGGTAATTTTAATTTGACGAGATATTTTCATGAAATTTTGCAAAGATTATAATCTGAAGCATAAGCATAATCGAAGATTGGATCACTACAACATATATGTATACATGTATGTAACTATGTATTTAGTTAGCTGCCATTTAACCTGATTGATCAACGTCAAGAAAAAATATTTGTATACCCCTTTATGCTATGAAAAATGTACCTGTAAAGGGTATCAGTGCAGCCGAGGTTAACGTTTTTTTCTTGTTACACTCAAAAAGCATCTTTAGCTACAACATTCCTCTGACATCGCACTCTGTTTCGCTCCAGTTCTCAAGTTAAATATGTACATACATACATACACATGTATACATATGTATATGTTTATAACGACTGCATTGTTTTTATTTTTAATGAGTACAAGATTATGTGCAATTCAATTTTCGTTGTGAATTGTTAAGATATCCAATGATGGGTTTCGCACTGTACGCTTCGTGTGTTTACATACACATGTACAACGTGTTTGAGTGTTTGCATACCGGCACACACGCGAGCACAACTGGGTAAATGTTTTCACATTACCACACGACATTGATCATACATACATATAAGGAGCTAAATGCACTGCCTGCACACCGCTTGCACTACCTTGAGTCGTTCACACACACACAAGCATGTGATTAGAACTATATACATGTGTATGTATGTACACACAACAGTTAAAATAATGCACTCTTCTAAGCACGAACGCCGCTAAAATTTGTTAGCCTAGTTAATTATGCATGTGAGAAAAGTGTTATATATGTATGACGATTATAACGGTCACCATGATAGCGAGCTGACAACAGTTGCTCCATGTTCAAGTTTTCTATCTTTTTGCTTTTGCATTTGTGTTTTTTTTTCGACAGAAATTCATTCATAATACTCAGAAATCTTTGTAATTTTTATCGGCCTTTGTGTGTGTTCTGCCCTTTTAAGTATGCATACGTATGTGTGTGTGTGTTTATATTGTAATGCATTCAATTGCATGTCGCGTGTGTGGCATGATATCACTACGAAGTCTTAAGCCATCTGTTTCGCGTGTGTGTGTGTATGCCGTGAGTAAATGTTGTGTTTCATCAAAGGAAGTCACCTCAATAACAAATCAGCGTGACGTTTCTTGACTTTCATATAACTACAAGTATAATAAGCACGATGTGGATTTTTTTTTACTTTGCAAAATATCTTCACATAATTTGGCATGGATTTTTTTCCAAAGGAACGGTACAATATCCGAAAAAAATTGTTCAGATCGTACTACAACTTCGGTTTCTTCGAATATTACAATGTTGAATATTTACGCAACATTTTTGATTATGCAGTTTTGTCAAAAATTTTTCGAGACTTCAAAATCCAAAATCTAAAACTTACCGATACAAACGGGGTTAGATCTCCAAAAAAAAACAGCCCGTGACCGGATGAAATCCGGGTCAATTCTGGTAACGTAGAACAGACTGTCGTGGAGATTGTATAAATATGTAAATAAAATGCCCGGTTATGGCCGAACTTAGCTCTATTTTAATTGTTATATTTAAATTATTAAAAAAGCATTTATTTCTTCATTCAAGGAAATTCGTGATCACTGTGAACGTGAAGCTAGTGAAAAACAGTTTGGCACTATTGAATCGGAAAAACCTTACAATCGCTGCCTAAACAGATACAGAGATGTTAACCCGTACGATCACTCTCGCATCATTATACATAGGGGCAGTGTAGACTATATAAATGCAAATCTTGTTCAGGTAAGCCAATAATAAAAATGAGCGAATTAAGGGGTTACATGGGCTTCGATGGGGGGAAGAAGAAATGGATGATAAATTTCGCAGATCTGTCTAAAATTTTATCAAGAACGCTGCGAAGGTTATCGAGAGATTTTGACTAGAGAAAATCAACTTTAAAATTTAGAGTAACAATAGCGCTGGCCTTGCCCGTTGAACTGCTTACGGTTGTATCTCCGGAACTATTAGAAACTCGTAGAAACTTGAAAAATTAGAATTATTCTAGAAATAAGAAATTGAAAAGGAATTTTTTTGAAGTCGTGAAACCCATGTGTGTACTCACTTAAAGTAATCCAATATGTGTCTTATTTCTCTATTATTTCCATTCAGCTGGAACGTGCCGATCGCAAATATATTTTAACACAAGGGCCGCTAGTGGACACCGTCGGCCACTTTTGGTTAATGGTTTGGGAACAAAATACTAAAGCCATTCTAATGTTGAACAAATTAATGGAAAAGAAACAAGTTAAATGTCATCACTATTGGCCAGACAGAAAGGGTCCTGAGAATGCATTGAGATTAGAAGAAGTTGATTTGACCGTTGAGTTTCTACGTTGCGAAGAATATAAGAATTTCTGTCGCAGATGGTTCAAGTAAGTATATAAACAATTAAATTGAATGAAACAAGTTCTTAAATTTACTACAAATATCCACAAAACTCATCTTAAGGCTAACAGATCTGGAAACAAATACCAGCCGTGAAATACTGCAATTTCACTACACAACATGGCCAGACTTTGGCATTCCTAGTTCACCAGTAGCGTTTCTACAGTTTCTAAAACAAGTGCGGGACTCAGGCGCACTCGATGCCGATGTGGGACCAGCAGTTGTGCATTGCAGTGCCGGTATTGGTCGTTCTGGCACATTTTGTTTAGTTGACTGCTGTTTAGTACTGGTTAGTGTGTGAGAAAGCAATTTTAAATGTAACACAGTAATATGGCAATATTTCTTGTTTTATTTACAGATCGAGAAGGAAGGCGAAGCGAATGTTTCTGTGCAGGATGTGCTTTTTGAGCTGCGCAGATATCGCATGGGCTTAATACAGACTGCAGATCAATTATTTTTCTCTTATCAATCAATCATAGAGGGTATTAAATTGCTCAAAGATCCAGTAAGTTATTTTTTATATACTTCGCTCATTCGTTGAACATTTAAAAATATTAATTTGCGTAATAATTGCAGGAATTTCTAAATTACAAAGAAACCCCAATTACCAGCAGTGACAGTGCAGATGAACAGTATGTTACAGATATAATAGCTAGTGGCGATGTTCCACCACCGTTGCCACCACGCACACATTCCCTAACACCACTGCCAATGGCCGGTTGTAGCCCTGCCGGTTCATTAACGTTGAACCTACATGGTAAACCATTACCAAAAATACCAGCCAGTGAAAGTTTTAACGAGGAATTATACGCACTCACCGACAATGCAAATCACACCAGCAAGGATGCATTGAATAATTTCATAAACAATGAAAAAACAGCTGATAGTTTGTCAAATCGACCGCTGCCACCTTTACCACAACAGCCTCAAATCACTGAAGCCTCATTTGATCATGTGTATGGATCAGAGAGTGATGAAAATGAATGTTTCGAAAATGATGAAAGTGACGACGACGACGATAATGATGAACAAATTAATGAACAAAACGATGACAAAGCGGACGATATGAAAAACGCTAACGCTGTCCATGAACGGAGTATAAGCAGTGAACGGGCAAGCGGCGGTGGTGGCGGAGGCGGCTTTAATGAGCAATTGGACGAAGTTAAATTAAACGGCACCGATGTTACATATAGTAATTCAAACACAGTCGGGTAAGTTACCAATGCTCTTATATGTGTATGGTACACGATACTAAAAACAAATTTATCAATCCTTTATAGAAGTCCCGAAAATGAGTTGAAGCGACGAAAACGTGCCGAACGACAGGCAATTATCGAGCACAAAGTGAACGAGATCAAGCGAAAACAGCGCGAATCCGAAGAGAGCAAACATGCGGCGAAAAAACGAAGGTCATTAATTACCTATATTGCGGCGGGTGTTGTTGTGGGTGTGATTTGTGTGTATGCATATTCGAAATTAGCCTAAAGCAAAACCAGAGTGTTGCAAATAATGGTAAATACAACTGAGCGGCGTAACGGCCGCAATCAGCAACAATTGATAGTTAACTTTGTGTCGCGCACATGCTCTAAAGCGCTCCATCATTTACATATACAATAACGCTCTCGCCAATAATATCAATAACAACAATGCGAATAAGTTATTATTTAGAATATTTAATGTTGATTGAATTAATCAGAGTTAATATTTTGCATGTAATTGAGACGCAGATTATCCAAATACATTTACAAAATACATTCATACATAAATTAATCGCAAATAGTACATAGTTATCTACATAAATTCATACTTTTGAATAAGATGTAAAATCTTGAAGCATATTTATGAAATGTTTACTTTACTAATTTGACCGTTACTTTCCAAAGCATTTGCGTAATAAATATTTTCTCTTTTATTGACATAAATACCTAGAGCTCTATATTTTAACTTTGGTTTCAGTTACTTATAACCACAACACGCACAAGAAACCACACCCTATGCACCTAAAATTCATACATTCAGGCATAGTTTTTACATATATACATACATATTAATTTTTACATAAGTCTCAGCCAAATTATTTACATATTTTTGAAATCTAACAACATAAACGTTTTACTAAAAAAAAGTCTATTCTTACAAGTAGAACTCTTTAAGCTCAAGCCAGCTAACTTGTGACCTTGAACGAAAATATTTAGAGCAATGATATTCATATCGAGCGCCCAAAATGTGTTTTGTACACTTTCTATTAGTTTGACCTATCCAGCAGAATTTTTTCTTACCGTTTCAGTAGTTTGGTATACATTTAAATTGAAACTTAAGTTTTACAAAGTATCAAAACAATATCTGCTCGATTCGTATTTGTAATTAACCGCAATAGACTGAGCATATGTATAACGAAAACTAGAACAAATTACATCTGTGTAAATATTTACAATTCATAACATTATATAAAAAATAGTAGAGAATATAAGATGAATAGTACTAAGTTGAGAAATGCCACACTTTTCTTTCTAACCGCACTAAATGTTGCGCAAGAATTTCCTTCAATTTCTAAGGTATTTTTATACTTAAGCGTTGAGTTGAGAAGTCGCTGCTAAAAGCAAATTTTAATAATCCGTAAACATTCGATTTTTTAACAAAAGTTATCGATATATTTGTTAATTTTTAAGAACTGTATTAGATATTTTTGTGCTAAAAATTGCAATTTTTACTTGCATATTAAACTCTTGGCGTTAGCAGTTAAATTATTTAGAGGTACAATAATTGTGCTGTAATTTTCAATATTTCTATTAATAACTCAAAATTCTCCCAACTTTCTTTGTAAAGTCTTCTGAGCACAATTCTTAACTGGATAAAAGTCCGGATTTCTTACGCTTACATAGACCACACGAAAGATTTGTTATGTATACATAGCACAGCACTGCATAGACAAACATTGCATGTGAAGCATAGCCGAAATTATATTTTACACAACGCATAGAAACTCAGCTGTTTTTAAATGTTTCTCAGATCACACAAATGTGAAATATCATAAATGAAAATGTCAAATTGAAGTATCACAACAAACGCAATTAGAAAAAAAAGAG
>NC_064307.1:37759979-37819914 GCF_023373825.1 Bactrocera dorsalis
ATTAAATTATTCGATGTTTTATTATTAAATTTTCAGTGATGTAGCTTTTCTTAAAAGAAAAACGGATATTTTAAATTTGTATAATGAAATGAGGATTAAGGAAACATAATACCAACATTTTCAATTTACAAAACATCATATAAAAAATTTATTTGATATTTTGAACTGCCGCTTTTCCGCATAAATATTAAATAAAAGTGATGATATTTAACTGTTTCAGGCGCGCTACTACAATAAATACGTTACGTGAATGTGTATTTAATTTGCATAAATGTGGACTCCGCGTTTGCAGATAGCAACGTCTGTGAATGACATGTTGGTGCAGTTAAGTAGAGACAACTGGAAAATGTATAGAATGAGGAATGTACGAGTAACTATTTTTACTTACTTATTTATTGACAGAAAATTCATTATTTTACTTTCCAGTACACAAATCAAGAAGCAATAGATACAACGGGATAAGACTTTGCACGAATAATGTCTTAAGTGTGTGTGGCCAACAATTTTTTACATCCAACAAAAAGTGTTCAAGCCCCTAGGTACCGAATATTTGGATCCCAGTACCTATAATTGACTTTTGATCGGAAATTGCAGGCAATGTGTGAGATATAAAATTGAAATTAAGCAATAATCCTTCTCTGATAATGGTATGTCTGTATGTTAAAAATTGGTTGAATCGGACCAATACTTCCCGTAGCCACCATATACCTAATATAAAGATTTTCGAATTTACGGTTGACTTTGTAGCGCATATAGCGGTCAATATGTGAGTTAACTCAACGAAAATGGGAAAGCGCAATTTACTCATAACGGTGTACCTTTGTGTCAAAAATAGATAAATTTGAGCAAACACTTGACTTAGGCCCTATATAACTAATATAAGGATTTTCGGATAACCGTCTGACTATACTCGTAATTTTTAGCTTTTAGTAAGTGGCATGTTAATAGGACGTGGTATTGAGAAAAATAGATAAAATCGAGTTGATACTACCTTAAATCAAATATACTAAAATTTCTAACAAATTTTATTTTTCTGTCGATATAGGAATTATATAATGGAATCAGCTGTTTATGAATTTTCTGAATGGCAGTTCGAAGTATTGTTCACAAGTGTTCAAAATCGTTTTGTCAAAAGTGAACACAAAAAAAGTGATCAGCGATGGAATTCAAACGTAATAGTGTGATTGCTTCATATTTAGTTGGGAAATTACAGGCAACAATTGTTCGTGAGCTCAAACACCTTAACGTGAATAAAGTTTTTGTTTATCGCACCATCACTCATTACAAAGATACTGGTAGCATCGCAAACGCCAAAGAATGCAATGTCACGTGAGATGGTTTGGAAAGTGAAGAAGCGACTTGAGCAAAATCCACGACGTAGTGCCAATCAAATGGCTAAAGAACTGAAAATATCCGACCGCAGCATCCGACGCGAAAAAAATTTTTCCAATTGAGCAATTCGTAAACTCTTAACAAAGGGTCTCAAAGTAAGTTGGCCACCAAGAGACAGCATCCGCCACAAATAATGGTTTGGGCCGCTGTCACCGCAGATGGGCGCTCTCCAATTGTTTTCATCGAGCCTGGCGTCAAAGTAAATGCGACATATTATCGGGAAAGTGTTCTGGAGGCTGCTTTGAAGCAGTGGGAAAATAAACATTTCGGTCACAAGCCATGGACATTTCAACAAGACTCAGCACCATCTCACAAAGCGCGAGTGAACCAAGAATGGCTGAAAGACAACGTTCCGAAGTTCATTACGACCACATAATGGCTCTCGAATTCACCAGTTGCGAATCCAATGTACTATTCTCTCTGGGCCATTTTGGAAAGCAAGGTCCGAAGAAAAAACGACACCAGTCTCGAGACGCTGAAGAAAGCCATTGTCCGTGAGTGGGCCCATATACAGGCAAATCACATTCGGGCAGCTTCCGATTCGTTTTTCGACCGTCTCAAGGCCATAGTTAAGGCAAAATGTAGTCATATCGACCAAAGTGAATTGGTCCTGAACTTATGATTATTTTCGTACATTTCGTGCTTTAAAATAAATAAAAATGGTTTTCCAAACCGAATTTATGGCTTTTTTAATTGGTTATACTTCGAGTATCGCTTCAATTTCGATCCTCTGGCTGACCTTTTACACTTTAAAGTATTTCCTGGCTTTGATTCTTAAAAGTTTCAAGATTATGAAAACGTTCGGTTGCACCTGAACTTAGCCTTTTCTCTTCTGTTTTAAATTGTGATATATATTCTTCTCGATCTCTGTGATTATTGATAATTTAATATTTATGACAACAACTTATAGAACATCTGGCTTCGGTCAAATCTAGTTTGCTGCTTATACATTACATTATAGATTCTTTTATGTGTACAAATTGCCCTCCTCGCGTTTATATAAGAGAAGCCTTTGATTTTATAGGATTATGTAAAGTTGATTGCATTAAAATATGAATAGGGCAAGAGGAAATATCTCCTGTCATCAAACAAAAAGTCACTGCACTCGCTACTTGGCTCCCACGTCACTGTTGATAGTTATAACTTCGAAGTCGTAGATAAGTTCGTCTATCTTGGAACCAGCGTAAACACCACCAACAATCTCAGCCTGGAAATCCAACGCATAATATCTCTTGCTAACAGGTACTACTTCGGACTGAGTAGGCAATTAAGAAGTAAAGTCCTCTCTCGACGAACAAAAACCAAACTCTATAAGGCACTCATAATTCCCGTCCTGCTATATGGTGCAGAGGTTTGGACGATGTCAACAACCGATGAGTCGACGTTGCGAGTTTTCGAGAGAAAAGTTCTGGGAAAGATTTATGGTCCTTTGCGCGTTGGCCACGGCGAATATCGATGGAACATTGAGCTGTTCGAAATATACGACGACATTGACATAGTTCAGCGAATTAAAAGACAGCGGCTACGCTTGTTAGGTCATGTTGTCCGGATGGACGAAAACACTTCAGCTCTGAAAGTAAAAAGGAAAGCAGAGGAAGAGGAAAACCTCCATCTCGTGGAAGGACCAGGTTGAGAAGGACCTGGCTACTCTTGGAATATCTAATTGGCGCCACGTTGCGAAGAGAAGAAACGACTGGCGCTGTTGTTAACTCGGCTATAATCGGGTAAGCGGTGTCTACGCCAATTAAGAAGAAGAAGATGTCCACATCACTTCAATTTAAAAGCAAAGTAGCCAAGATATGGCCACCTCTTTGACCAAAAGAGATTTCAACGTCGAATAGCATCTGCGTTAGACTCAGCAATTTAGATGGATACTTGATTTTAACATTAGGTAACGGGTGATTTTTTTGAGGTTAGGATTTTCATGCATTAGTATTTGACAGATCACGTGGGATTTCAGACATGGTGTCAAAGAGAAAGATGCTCAGTATGCTTTGACATTTCATCATGAATAGACTTACTAACGAGCAACGCTTGCAAATCATTGAATTTTATTACCAAAATCAGTGTTCGGTTCGAAATGTGTTTCGCGTTTTACGTCCGATTTAGGATGAGGCTCATTTCTGGTTGAATGGCTACGTAAATAAGCAAAATTGCCGCATTTGAAGAGCAACCAGAAGCCGTTCAAGAACTGCCCATGCATCCCGAAAAATGCACTGTTTGGTGTGGTTTGTACGCTGGTGGAATCATTGGACCGTATTTTTTCAAAGATGCTGTTGGACGCAACGTTACGGTGAATGGCGATCGCTATCGTTCGATGCTAACAAACTTTTTGTTGCCAAAAATGGAAGAACTGAACTTGGTTGACATGTGGTTTCAACAAGATGGCGCTACATGCCACACAGCTCGCGATTCTATGGCCATTTTGAGGGAAAACTTCGGACAACAATTCATCTCAAGAAATGGACCCGTAAGTTGGCCACCAAGATCATGCGATTTAACGCCTTTAGACTATTTTTTGTGGGGCTACGTCAAGTCTAAAGTCTACAGAAATAAGCCAGCAACTATTCCAGCTTTGGAAGACAACATTTCCGAAGAAATTCGGGCTATTCCGGCCGAAATGCTCGAAAAAGTTGCCCAAAATTGGACTTTCCGAATGGACCACCTAAGACGCAGCCGCGGTCAACATTTAAATGAAATTATCTTCAAAAAGTAAATGTCATGAACCAATCTAACGTTTCAAATAAAGAACCGATGAGATTTTGCAAATTTTATGCGTTTTTTTTTAAAAAAAAGTTATCAAGCTCTTAAAAAATCACCCTTTACAACTCTTATTATTTTGGAGAAAATTACCTACAATAAAGATATTCTTGGCCGTTGTGAACCACTTTCATGACTTCAGCCATATGGTAAAACGACCATGAGAAGTTTATGAAATATTTTCGTATTTTTATTGAAAATTATAATAGAAGCTTTTGGCTACTTAGTTATCCAACATTAAGGTTTCGAGTTGAGATATACCAATACGTTGGCGTACACTTCTCGGATAACGTGCAAATTTCCTAAATCGGTTCTATGCGGGGAGTGTTCCAAAAAAGTTTGGAGTTTTAGACTTCCTGATTACTGCAGCGTCTTCCAAATGGTTTAAGCTGCCATAAATATAGCAGTAGATCTACAGATTCGCAGCGCAGGCTCCGTCAGAGTTGATTGTGCGCTAGTAAAGAAATGTCTAGATTCCTTATCTTACTGACTTCTTCAGATCCCTGGTCACGGCAGTATTTAAAGAAAGTGTAAGCCTAATAAGATTGCTAGCACAGGTACCTCAGTCTCAATAACTGTCGAGTGTGAAGTGTAGGATCCACGTTGGCTCCTTGGGCTTCACCACCAGTGTGACGGGTCTCAGTCCGATCCATATGCATAAGTAAGATTGAACATTTCACCAGGTTATCTTAGGATATCTTGTCTAAGCTGTTTGGAAGAAAATGAGATAGAATTGTCTTTTAGCATAGGTCCTTGCTACTTAAAGATTTGCTTTAGTATGTTGTAGTAAAAACTGTCGAAATCTCTAAAAACCCACGTCAAGTCAGTACTCAGATATATTTAAGTGCACTTTGGTGCCAAGCCAAAAGTTCAATAAACAGGACAAATCCCACTGACTTACCGTTACGCACATAACCATAAAAAGGTTTTGTGCGGATTGCTGCTCCATTTCTCCACTTAAGTACTTGTCACCACTACAACTTTGAAAACCCTGTGGCACACCTTAGCCTCTAGGAGGTAATAAGGGTGAAAATATTGAATTAGTTTTCCAAAGGTAGTTGTTTAAAAAGGTATAAAATTATTATTATATAATGTAACGTGACTCTAAAATATAACATATTAAGAAACAATGAAGATAAAAGAGTTGTGGAATTTTTATCTCAATAGAGAAATGGACGAATATTACATACATTTAACAATTGAAGAATAGCTTATTTATTTTCATTATATCCTTGGATGTCTGGGAAAATAATATAATTTTTTTGTAATACTCTAAATAACTAAGAACATTATATTTTCTTTAATACAACGAGATTACTTACAAATCTTCAGAGTACTTATTTATAATATAACCTAAATGGGAAGAAATATAGGGTGGGCCATCTAATATTTTAAATTTCGAAGATAGGGCGTAAAAGATTGAGTGTAGCCCCCTCGGGGATTTGCTTTTTTGATGTGATAATGGGGCTCAGTAGATATAATGATCCAAAGAGCGGTGCTGGCGGTAGCGGATCTAACTGCAGGGCCACCCATCTTACCGGCATTGGTCGATGGCGAGTAACGAAGCTAAAAG
Organism: Bactrocera dorsalis; assembly: GCF_023373825.1. Lineage (NCBI taxonomy): Eukaryota > Metazoa > Arthropoda > Insecta > Diptera > Tephritidae > Bactrocera > Bactrocera dorsalis. The sequence continues at coordinate 37,765,705 of NC_064307.1, forward strand.
CAATCCACAACATATCAGCGTCTGTTACTGTAACCACGGCTGAAAGCGGACGTCTGTACTTGTATCAAGCGGTTCGCTATATAAATGTGTAAGGATGGAAAACAGTAAATCCTTCAGATGGCAAGGGGAAACCACTGTCCTCAGTCTCCGGCAAATCGAGGGTGCTAAGAATCCCCGGAGGTAAAACAAAACAAACTTTAAACATCGGAACATGGAACACAAGGAGCTTATACGAGCCTGAAAAACTAGCTAATACGATTTTAGAAATGGAAAAATTAAACATCGATTTACTTGGCATAAGTGAAACATGGTGGCCAGATTGTGGAGAATTTATTTCCCAAAATACAAAGTTTTTTTTCTCTGGCAACCAAACTAAAAATCACCGCAATGGTGTGGGCATTATAGTTAAAGAACACATTGCAAAATCTTTCATCGGATTTGTGCCGAAATCTGATAGATCAATGATGCTAAAGTTATTTGCAAAACCACTGAATATTAATATTATTCAAGTCTATGCTCCAACGGCTGACAAAAGTGATTACGAGATAGAAACTTTCTATGATGAACTAGACGAACTTATGCGATTAACAAAACCATACGAAATAAATATAATTCAAGGCGATTTTAATGCAAAAGTTGGAAGAGAAAAAGTCGAAGGAGTTGCAGGCCAATACGGGTTAGGTGAAAGAAATGAGAGAGGAGATGGACTAATTCAATTTTGCCAAGAACACAAATTAATAATTTCGAACACATTTTTTAGCCTGCCTCCCAGAAGACTTTATACATGGAAATCTCCATCGGAACCCTCTGGTAATATCATCAGAAATCAAATAGATTACATTCTGATAAATAGTCGCTTCTGTTCCTCAATAAAAAAGGTCAATACATATCCAGGAGCGGATGTACCTTCGGATCACAACTTGCTACTGGCAAAATTGCGTATTAGGCTAGCCGTAATTAAAAAAAAGTAAGCCTAAAATTAAGGTAAGTCTTGATAAGTTGAGAGACGAAGGTGTGAAACGCCTATTTGAAAGTGAAATTAATGAAAAAATAAATGATATCCCATCAGGAAGTGCAGAAAGTATATGGAGCGACTTAAAAGAGATAATTTGTACTATAGCAAAAAACTCTCTTGGAATAGAAAAGAAAGAAAATAATAAAAATAATTGGATGACCGATGACATATTAAAACTAATAAGTAAACGCCGGGAATATAAAAATAAAAACACTGACATGTATAGACAACTGAATAGAGAAATAAGGAAGATGATCCGTAATGCAAAAACAAACTGGATAAACAATGAATGCCAAGAAATCGAAAGACTACAACTTTTACATGATACCTTCCATTTACACAAAAAATTGAAAGAAGCCGCAGGTATTCATCGTAAAAATCCGCCCTCAATACTTATAAATGAAAACAATGAGGTGGTATTTAACATAAATGAAAAGAAAAGTATATGGAAGAAATATATTGAAAACGTTTTTTCGGATGACAGTAGATCAAACCAGAACCTTCATCTCCATCACAGACCAACTGGCAATTATATTACGAAAGGCGAAATAGAGAGAGCTATACAATCAATGAAAAATTACAAAGCAACAGGTCCGGATGAGGTTCCAGCTGAATTTTTAAAGTTAATAAATGACAAAAATATGACTCTATTAGTAAAGCTTTTTAACCAAGTTTATGACAATGGCCAATATCCAAAAGACTGGTTAAAATCAACGTTCATACCACTACCTAAGAAAAATAATGCGAAACATTGTAGTGAGTACAGACTAATTAGTCTAATGTCACATGCTCTCAAGATATTTCTAAAAGTCATTCACGCCAGAATATATAAGAAATGTGAAGAGTCAATGGGCAAGACGCAATTTGGCTTCAGAGAAGGTCTTGGAACACGCGAGGCATTGTTCTGTATACAAGTTTTGGTTCAAAACTGTAAAGATGTCCAAAAAGATGTATTTTTATGCTTTATTGATTATGAGAAAGCTTTCGACACCATTAAACACGATAAACTTATGGAAATTCTTTATTCTATGGGAATAGATGACAAAGAGATTCGTTGCATAAGAAATCTTTATTGGCAACAAACTGCCCATGTAAGCATCAATGGTGATATAACCGAAGAATTATCTATTTCACGAGGAGTAAGACGAAAATGCATTCTGTCACCTTTGTTATTTATGTAACATATATTCGAAAGTAATATTACAAGAATCAGTAACCAGTATTGATGAAGGTGTGAAAGTGAATGATGAAAATCAATACTACAGGCTATGCAGATGACTCGACACTTATAGCCGATAGCGTGATGAAATTACAAGAACTTGTAAACCGAGTTAACTTACGTAGTGACGAATATATCCTAGGCATTAACATAAACAAGACGAAGTATATGATTATTAGTAGGGAAAACATATACAATGACACACACCTCATGATTAGTAATAGTCCCATCGAAAGAGTCAAAAATTTCAAGTACTTTGGTTGTCAGATCAATGAAAGTTGGGATTGTTCAAAAGAAATAAAATGTCGAATCGAATTTGCGCGAACAACTTTTCTCAAATACAAAAACATATTAAGTAGCCATGACCTAAACATCACAACCGAAATACGTTTTTTAAAATGCTATGTTTGGTCAGTGCTTCTCTATGCGATGGAAACGTGGATTCTAAAAATCACAGATATGAATAAGCTAGAGTCCTTCGAGCTATGGCTTATTAGAAGAATCTTAAAAATTCCATGGACAGATAGAGCTAGAAACAGTGAAGTTTTGAAAAGAGTGAACCGCAATAGAGAGTTGTTAAAGACTATATAGCAAAGAAAAGCAGCCTACCTAGGACATATTATGAGGCACTCTAAGTATGAGGTTCTACAAATAATTATCCAAGGAAAAATTGAAGGAAAGCGGGGTATTGGCCGTAAACAACTTTCGTGGCTTCGAAACATTCGACAATGGACAGGAATCCAGAACGTTGGCAACCTTATAGATGTGGCGAGAGATAGAGAGAAATACGCTGCGATAATTAAAAATCTGTGATTTTTTATTTTTTTATTTTTTTAATATATAACAGATATATTTAAAATGTGAACATTATATTATTATATTATTATGAAGTTTATTAATATTGTACATATTATTAAATGTTATATGATCACCAATATTCGAATACGAATTGGCAAATAAAGAAGAAGAATTTAATTTTAATGGGACGAAATATTATCAATTTCGAATAGGTATTTCCTTTCCGTACAATATGCTAAATTTCACATTTTACTTTGCTTCCATACAATCGCATTTTCTGCGTCAATTCACAAGCACAATAAAACCAAAAGTGTCTGCCTTATCCATTTTCACATTTCTTAAGAATTTTTCGGTCGATTTCCAATAGCTTAACATTTATCCGTCAATTTGTTTTGTAACGGTTACTTGGTACGTGGGGGATTTCCTAATAGAAATGTTTAAGTGAATGAATGGCCATTGAAGGATGAAAATTTGATTACTTGGCTGCACAGCAATTACATACTGGCGAGCTAGATTCTAACACTTTCATTGTATAAACTTATTGTAAGAGACCCTTCTTTAATTGTCGTGAAGGGAATACATTTGGTTTTCTAAAATTTATCTATGTGAAAAGTGCGAGCTTTCGGCGACGTTAACGTCGTTTCGAAAATTATACATATTTATGTATTTGCGAACCAGATGTAAGCAGTATTGTGGGCTTAAAATCTGCAATCCCACTTTCACGTTATATTTGCTTTGGCTTTGAGCTAAAAAACTAATTTTATCAAGTATTCTCATGAGCATATTTTCCTGGGAAACATTTAACTCACACGCTAGAATCCCATTCACAAGTAAAGAACTTCTCACACAAGAATTTGATTTCGACCTTTCGGTTTGAATGGCAATGTACTGATAGATAGAAAAGGGCATATATTCGTTTAAAACGTTGCGAGACGGATTGTATTCTTATATGTTCCTTTTCATACTCTTGCAACTATTTGCTACAGAGTATTATTGTTTTGTTCACCTTTCGGTTGTACGTATCTCCAAAAACTAAACGTATATCTTCTTCTTATATATAAAAATGAAACCGTTTTCGTTGTCACGGCATCACTCGTGAATGGCTGAACAGATTTGGCTGATTTTTTTTGTTGTATTTGTTATTATTAGGAGAAGGTTCTTATGTAAGAAAAAATTACAAAAGTTTCCGGAAAACCCCTTAAAACAGCCCTTTTCTTTTTTCCATACAAACGTTTTATTTTGTATATACATACATATGTACATACATATGTACATACATATGTACATACATATGTATGTAAGTAAAAATGATTGTTTGTTTGTTAGTAATGCTAACGCTCGAGAACGGCGGAACCAATCTTCATGAAATCAGAAGTTGTTCGCTGCGGATCTGGAAAGGGTTAGATATAAAAAAAACCATTTATGTACTTTTCATAAGGAAAAGTCGAAAAATTGGAAATTTCTAAAAAAAGACTTTTCATACAAATCTTTTTTGTTTTGTTTTTCAATATTATGATATGTAAATTTTTTGAATCGTTCAATTTCGGTCGCTTACTTTTTATTCCGGCTATTTAAAAGAAAAATTATTGAAAATTATTCAGTGAAAACTTTATGTGTGTTTCAAATGAAGTGATCAATTACAGATTGAAATTTGTTACGAAGCAACGAAGACATCGCGCTATTATCGGTCGGCGTTCTTTTTGCCATCAACGTATGGCAGCCCAAGACACATGAACTACATGAGACTCCCAGGATTCGATGACATATGTGTGGAATTATGGATCGCTGTCAATCGCTGTAATACAGCAAGATTTTTCAAACAACAGCTACGGTGTTTGGTGGACTTTGTCTTGAAGCAACATATGTATATACAAGTATGGTGCAGTCAGATGCTGGATGTACTCTGTTGGTGGATGGTGGTTACACCAGATCAAATTGATGAAATCATTTCTGCGGAAATTCCTCATGCAGAGAAAGATCCATTATTCTACGAAGTGATGAAAACCAATATGGTGCATGGACCTTGCGGACACCACAATCCCACTTGCAATAAATGCACGAAACACTATCCACGTGCTTTTCTTTCGGAAACGCAAACTGGAAATGATGGATATCCACTCTATCGTCGTAGCTCATCAGACGACAATGGCAGGACATTTACCATTCAACTTAGAGTAGTGAATATCGAAGTCGACAACATATGGATCGTACCATATTCGCCACTATTGTCTAATTCACATTCAAAACTCATGCCGATGTTTGATATTGTAGTTTGGTGAAATCGACTATTCCGACTGTTGTGCGTTTCGCAGTTCATTTGGAGAATGGCTAAAGAGTGTTTTTCAACCCAGAGAATACAGTACAGCCACCGGAAACACTTCCAACAACATTGACATTGACACTGACGAGTTTTTTCTCAAATTGCGTCAGTGATTTGTTTGTGAGAACATTGCTCTATTTGGAAATGCCTTGATATTATGCATGGAATGAATCGCCGAAGAAATAGATACGCAGAAAGCAAGGCCAATCAATTAGTTGACATCCAGGTGTATTCTCAACTAATTCCTTAGGACGAATTTACATAATCCACCCGAAAAACTACGATTGCTAATACCTTCGGTTGCTATTAATAAATGTGCGTCGTTCAGTTTGATTTGAGTCATTGCGCACACTTTTCGCGATGGTCATTTCGACATATCAGCCTTCAAATCCGCGTCAATTATGGAACACGAACAAAAGTACATTGCCGAAGACATTTTACATCGTATTCGATAAGAATTGGAAATAGGCAAATTTCGGTTCCAGTGGTTTGATATCAATTCCACCTGCTTTTGTCAATTTACTCCAACGAAATATGAACTCATCACTAATGTTTATGCTAAATTTGCCAAATTATCGTAACTACGATTGCATGGGTGCGCGCCAATTATAAGTGGCGTTTTCCCGAGTTGGAAAACCATCTTCTCTGTACATTTACGCACCGGAATAGAAACCAAAAAATGTTGCTTATCAAACTGCGTTACATTGAAAACAATTTAGAAAAATCGAAAATAAAGAGTTTTAACACAACGTAAATTCAACTTTTTTTCATTTCAAAACTCATAATTTCACGCAGGACAACGCATGCGTTGTCACGGCATCACGCGTGAATGGCTGAACCGATTTGGCTGATTTTGTTTTTTTGTAGTTTTCTAATACTCTGTACAAGGTTCTTATGGAAAAAAATATTAAGAAAATCTCTCAAAAAGATTGAAAAATATACCTTCCATTTTGCATATTTTAAAAAACGCGCGTAACGAATGTAAACGTAATTCAATTTAAATGTCAACGTCATTCAATTAAAAAAAAAAATTGTGGTAATCTGTTTTCATGTAAATTTTATTAAGTTTTTGATAAAGTTCGTTTTGTTTTAAAGACAAAGAAGTTTTTTGTTTGCTAATAAGTGTTTATTAATCATGGTAAGTTAAATTCACCTTATATAGATTTTTGGCATGGTTAAACAGAAAAAATATGAGATCATTTTATTTTCAGTTGGATTTTCGTTTTTAACAATGCCACCAACCAGACGTACAAACTTAGGCCGCAAAATTCGAAAAACGGCAAGTCAAAGAAATATAAGAACAAATCAAAGAAATGAACTACAAAGAAATCAAAATCAAAATAGAAATGTTGTGTTTAATCCCCACAGAGCTGCATTCTGTTATAATGCGACAATTGATTACAGTTCAGAGCAAATTGTTGCTATTGGACTAATGAATATTGTATGTCCACATTGCAATGCATTGAAATTCAAAAATGAAGCCCCTGGATTGTGTTGCGCCAGCGGACAAGTCAAATTGACGCCATTGGTACCACCACCAGAGCCACTACATTCATTGGTTTCCGGAAATGGACCAGATTCTAAACATTTTTTGACTCATATCCAGCAATACAATAATTGCTTTCAAATGACATCATTTGGCGCAACAAAAGTTATTGGAGACAATTTTATGCCTACTTATAAGGTATATAAGTATAATGGCAAACAACTTTATTTAGTTTTACAACCATATAGCTGGTGCAAAATATGTTGAGCCAGTGTTGTGTAGATGTGTTTGCAAAGTGTTCCAATACTTGGTAAAGCCTACTATCTAAAACTGCCATGGAAGGCTACTGTTCAATGTTGAGGTTTAGTTTTAATTTGAAATGATCTATAAAGTATTTTGGGAGTATTGTGCGAGCCACATGGTGGTATAAACAATTTGCTATACAATTACCTAAATACATATTTATATTCTTGCAGATTCAGGGTCAAATATATCATCGAACAGGTTCCTTATTGCCAATGCCCGATGAAGACTATAAATTTTTGCAAATATATTTTATGAGCGATTCAGCAAGAGAAGTCGATGAGCGTTGCGCACACAACAACTCAGTGAAAAGATCCATTGTGGAACAACTTCAAACATTTTTCCATCAACACAATGAATTAGTTGCATTATTCACAACTGCATTAGACCGCATGCCATCAGATAATCATAAAATTGTCATCAGAGCCGATAAGGCGCCTGCAGGACAACATGCTGGACGTTTTAATGCGCCAACAATTGACGAAGTGGCTATTGTCGTCGTGGGAGAAAATTTAGAAAACCGAGACATTGTTTTACTTCGACGGAACGATCAACTTCAGCGTGTGTCTGAAACACATCGATCATATGATGCCTTACAATATCGTATCCTATTTTAGCAAGGTGAAGACGGTTATCATTTTTCAAGTAAGATGATAAATCCAGTTACAGGTAAATCCAGTTACATATGAACTTAAAAATGTACAACACTGGATTTCAGTGTTAGTAGTTGTCAACCCTGTCAGTTTGTAAAACTTTGTAAAACGCAACTTCCTTCTTCTGGATTGCGCTACCGTCGAGTACAGACGTGCATTTACTTATACTCGGTATTGTATAGTAGTCTATTTTAATACTTATGTAATTGTAATGAATAATTAAATAAATACAAACACAACATTTATTGGCGACGAGGATTTAAATTCATCATCTGAACTTATACTCGCAAAGTTCCGTAGGGTAAAATCGTCAAAATGACAAACGACAGCCTTATACAAGAGCTAGTGCAGCAGCAACGAAGATTCGCAGCATCGTTGCTCGAACAGCAGAAACAGTGGATGCAATCAATTCAGCAGTCCATGTTCAACGCTGACAATCCTAATCGTATAAAAGAAGCAACAGTGGTTCCACCGTTCCACGCATTTAATAAGGACCATCAGAATTGGGAATCCTACCTGGAGCAACTTTCTCAACATTTTATGGCGTATTCGGTAAGCAGTCCAGACAAGCAAAAATCTTTTTTTCTATCATGGGTCGGTATGGAATTGTTCGAACTTTTAAAGACTTAAAAAACTTTGCAATCGCAAACATACATTCAGTTGACAGACAAATTAACGGAACATTTCCAGTCGAAACGTCATGTAGTCGCAGCTCGTTATGAATTTTTTAAGCGAGAAATGAAGCATACGCAAACGCACCGCGAATGGGTTGCCGAACTTCGTGGAATTGCAAGGGAGTGTAAATTTAATTGTTCCGCCACTAACTGTTCCGCAAATTTCGTAGATGAAATGATTCGCGATCAAATCATACTTAACACGCCATACGATCAAGTCCGCGCAGCCGCTCTTCAAAAATTACAACCATCATTAGAAGAGGTACTCTTAATAGCTGAAACATACGAGACAACAACAAAAACAGTAGCAACCATCAAAGAGAATCCGAATTCAACCACCATGCAGGTGAACACAATGCAGACACGCAAAAATTGGAAAAAAACAACAAAAGATCAAATGAGAAGAGAACAGAACGTAAATGCTAACGTAATGAAACAAGTGAAATTGAAGTCGTGTGCAGGTTGTGGCATTTCGCACAATAGAGAACAATGCAAATTTCGTAAAGTGATATGTAATAAATGTGCCAAAAAGCGACACATTGCTGCAGTTTGTATGTCAAATCAGAGTAGAAGTATTAGAAAAAGCACAACGATTCCAGAGCGAAAATGGAATCAAAACAAACAAGAGAATGAAGAATATGTTAGTACTTTGGATACAGTGAACATTGTAAATGGCATAATAGAAGTTGAAGCAAATAAAAAGTGTATCAATTTAGAAATTTTTAACAAAGTAATACAATTTCAATTAGATTCGGGCGCAACCGTTTCAATAATCAATTTAAAGACGTATAACATATTAAATAGACCGAAATTACAAAAGTGTACAAAAACATTATATGCATTTGGTCAGCAGCCTATTCCAATATTAGGTGAATTGCACACTAAAGCAAAGTGTGGAAATAAGCAAAAGCGCATTGCTGTAATAGTTGCAAATATAGAAAATGCTAACAATCTATTTGGGCTAGACTTATTCAAAGAATTCGGTTTTGAAATCACGCAAATTGATAACGTAGTTGATAAAGGTGAATACATCAAACAAATTGAAGGTTTATGTAATAAATACGAAACAGTATTTGACAATACAAATGCTGGCGTGATAAAACATTTTAAAGCAAGTATACGTATGCAGACCACTGCCATACCAAAATTTTATAAAAGCAGGCAAATACCGTTCGCGCAAATGACAAAATTCCGTGAGGAAGCAGATAGGCTTATTAATACCGGAATTTGGAAACCAGTTAAATTTAGTAACTGGGCGTCACCAATCGTCTTAGCACCAAAACCAGATGGGTCGGTAAGAATATGCGGTGATTTTAAAGTAACAATTAATTCACAATTAGATATTGAGCAATATCCATTGCCAACACGAGAGTCGCTATTACATACAATACGACACGGTACACATTTTTCGAAATTAGATTTAAAAGATGCTTATTTACAGATGAAGTTGGTCAATACACCTTTAGGATTGTTCCAGTATCAACGACTTCCATATGGTATTGCCAGCGCACCCGCAATTTTTCAGCGTTATCTCGAACAACTCCTCAACGGTATAGAAGGATGTGGAAATTATTTGGATTACATTATTATAACCGCACCGTCATTACAAGAACATGTAAATCGAGTAGAACAAGTAATCAAAATTCTCGAAGACAACGGTATCAAGTGCAAAAAGGAAAAATGTTTCTTTTTGAAGGAAGAAATTGAGTACTTGGGTAGAAGAGTAAGCGCTAAGGGAATCCTTCCAGACTATTCAGGCATTCAAGCAGTTAAGCAACTGAAACCACCTATGAATATAACGCAACTAGAAGCTTTTATAACGGGTGATTTTTTTGAGGTTAGGATTTTCATGCATTAGTATTTGACAGATCACGTGGGATTTCAGACATGGTGTCAAAGAGAAGGATGCTCAGTATGCTTTGACATTTCATCATGAATAGACTTACTAACGAGCAACGCTTGCAAATCATTGAATTTTATTACCAAAATCAGTGTTCGGTTCGAAATGTGTTTCGCGCTTTACTTTTGTTCAGCGATGAGGCTCATTTCTGGTTGAATGGCTACGTAAATAAGCAAAATTGCCGCATTTGGGGTGAAGAGCAACCAGAAGCCGTTCAAGAACTGCCCATGCATCCCGAAAAATGCACTGTTTGGTGTGGTTTGTACGCTGGTGGAATCATTGGACCGTATTTTTTCAAAGATGCTGTTGGACGCAACGTTACGGTGAATGGCGATCGCTATCGTTCGATGCTAACAAACTTTTTGTTGCCAAAAATGGAAGAACTGAACTTGGTTGACATGTGGTTTCAACAAGATGGCGCTACATGCCACACAGCTCGCGATTCTATGGCCATTTTGAGGGAAAACTTCGGACAACAATTCATCTCAAGAAATGGACCCGTAAGTTGGCCACCAAGATCATGCGATTTAACGCCTTTAGACTATTTTTTGTGGGGCTACGTCAAGTCTAAAGTCTACAGAAATAAGCCAGCAACTATTCCAGCTTTGGAAGACAACATTTCCGAAGAAATTCGGGCTATTCCGGCCGAAATGCTCGAAAAAGTTGCCCAAAATTGGACTTTCCGAATGGACCACCTAAGACGCAGCCGCGGTCAACATTTAAATGAAATTATCTTCAAAAAGTAAATGTCATGAACCAATCTAACGTTTCAAATAAAGAACCGATGAGATTTTGCAAATTTTATGCGTTTTTTTTTTTAAAAAAAGTTATCAAGCTCTTAAAAAATCACCCTTTAGGTAAAGTGAATTACTATTGCAATTTCATTCCAAATTTTTCTCAGTTAGCCGCTCCATTAAATAAGTTACGCCGCAAAAATGTACATTTCACATGGGGCTCAGAGCAGCAACAAGCTTTTGAAGCTCTTAAATTACATATAATTAATGCTACGCAGTTAGCACCTTTCAATGAACAATTACCAATTACGCTAGCAACCGACGCCTCATCTTTTGGCATTGGCGCCGTTCTTTCGCACATTTATCCTGACGGAAATGAACGTCCAATAGCATTTGCATCTAAAACTATGGATAAGCATCAACTTAAATATAGCCAAATTGAAAAAGAAGGTTTAGCAATAGTGTTCGGAGTTAAGAAGTTCCACCAATACTTATATGGGAGAAAATTTTTGCTTATCACAGATCATAAACCTCTCATAAATATTTTCAATCCAAGCAAGCATCTACCACAAATGACTTCGCACCGTATTCAGCGTTGGGCCATCATACTTATGGCATATCATTTCGATATAAAGTATCGTAATACACACGCACATGGTAATGCGGATGCACTCTCTCGTTTACCTGTAAGTACCGATATTCAATTTGATACAGCCGAAGCATGCTACAATGTTACACACATACAATTACCAATAAATGCTAATATTATTCGTAAGCACACAGAACGAGATGAAATACTACGTAAAGTTAAACATTTTGTTAAAGCAGGTTGGCCTACACAACTATCGCCAGGTGATAACGAAATTAGACCATATTTTCATCGGAGATTAGCTTTAACTCTTCACGAAAATCTTCTCTGCTTACACGCAAACGTAAAACGTATTGTTATTCCAAAATCATTACAGCAAAATTTTCTAGAACTCTTTCATGATGGACATTGGGGAACCGTAAGAATGAAGCAATTAGCACGACATCACGTTTGGTGGCCAAACATCGATGACGACATAGCCAAAGTGACACGTCAATGTGAAATTTGTAAAGTTGGCAATCCAGCGCCTACACGTCAATACCTGAGTTGGCCAGAAGCGAAAACACCATGGGAACGCGTTCATATCGACTTCGCAGGCCCTATATTCGATTCTATGTGGCTTATATGCATCGACGCTTATTCTCAATTTCCATTCGTAATTCAGTTATCGTCAACTACAACAGATAATACTATACATTCTTTAAAATCAATTTTTGCCATAGAAGGTTTACCTAATAGACTGGTTAGTGATAATGGACCTCAGCTAACATCCGACGCATTTCAACAATTTTGCAAGTTACATGGTATTACGCACATAACAACTGCACCGTTTCATCCAGCATCTAACGGACTCGCCGAGCGTTTTGTCCAAACATTTAAAACCGCAGTTCGAAAAAATATCAAGGAAGGTATATCCATCAGATGCGCCGTAGTCAAATTTTTAACTACTTATCGTTTTACTCCTAATTCCAATGGTAAAACACCTGCTGAACTTCTCCATAGTCGTTCAGTTCGTACTATGTTAACTCAACTTTGTGAGACACCAGCACAATCAAAATCTAAGGTCGTAGACAAATACAAATTTCAACCTAATGAACTAGTATACGCTAGAAACTTCGCGAAAGGAGAAAAGTGGATCAAAGGGAATATAATTCATCCGATTGGAAAAATGATGTTTTTGGTAAAGTCAAACATAGGTACCATAAGACGTCATATTAACCAACTCAAACCAAGATCAAACGCAGAAGGTAATAACAAAACACGCAGCATAATACTCCCAGATCAATGGATACGTGTACCTGAATCGACATCCACACATTCAGCACCGGTTATGTTGCAAGACAAGTTAAACATACAACCAGATATATCCACACAAATACCGCATTTTAATGACCAAAACAGCGCACCATCGCAATTAGAGGAAAACGTTGCAGAAGATCAGAATTCAAGCAATCCGATTCGTAGAAGCAACCGATCGCGACAACTGGTTACTCGTTTCACAGCTCCTGATTTTAGAAATAAATAAATTAGTCTATAATTAAGAAGGGGGATGTGATATGAACTTAAAAATGTACAACACTGGATTTCAGTGTTAATAGTTGTCAACCCTGTCAGTTTGTAAAACTTTGTAAAACGCAACTTCCTTCTTCTGGATTGCGCTACCGTCGAGTACAGACGTGCATTTACTTATACTCGGTATTGTATAGTAGTCTATTTTAATACTTATGTAATTGTAATGAATAATTAAATAAATACAAACACAACAGTTTTACTTCGACGGAACGATCAACTTCAGCGTGTGTCTGAAACACATCGATCATATGATGCCTTACAATATCGTATCCTATTTTAGCAAGGTGAAGACGGTTATCATTTTTCAAGTAAGATGATAAATCCAGTTACAGGTAAATTACTTAACAATATATGTTTACCACATTAAAATATATATTTACTAACTTAAAATTTATATTATCAAATTAATAACAAAAAAAAATTGTTTATAGGTGCTGAAACGAGCAAAAAAGTTAGTTCAATGAATTATTATTCATACAGACTGATGGTTCGGGAAAATGAGGACAATCACATCTTAAAGTGTCGGCGTCTATTTCACCAATATGTGGATATGTATGTGAAAATTGAAACTGAACGATTGACATTTATCAGCTTAAACCAGGCAAAACTCCGTTCTGAGGAATATATTCATCTTCGGGATGCCACTAATGCTGATGGAAATGCACAGAATGTTGGCAGAACAACTATTCTCCCAGCAACATACGTCGGAAGCCCGCGACATATGCATGAATATGCTCAAGATGCTATGTCCTATGTACGACATTATGGCACACCAGATTTGTTTATCACATTCACATGCAATCCAAAGTGGACAGAAATTCAACAAGAATTATATACTAGGCAATCACCTATTGATCGCCACGATATCACTGCAAGGGTGTTCAAAATGAAATTAAAATCACTCATGGATTTTATTGTTAAGCATTGCGTGTTCGGCGGGACGCGCTGTTGGATGTACTCAATTGAGTGGCAAAAACGCGGATTGCCACATGCACATATCCTCATTTGGTTGGTTGAGAGGATAAGACCGAATGAAATTGATAATGTGATATCAGCAGAAATTCCCGATAATAATGAAGACCCACTGTTACATGAGGTTATTACAAAAAATATGATAAATGGTCCATGTGGAATATTAAATCCAATTTCTCCGTGTATGGTTGAAGGAAAATGTTCAAAACGCTCCCCAAGACAATTAGTAACAGAAACTATTACTGGAAATGATGGATATCCACTTCATCGCCGCCGATCCATTGATGACAATGGAAAGTCAACAATAGTCAAAGTAAATCGACAGGACATTGAAGTTGATAATCGTTGGGTTGTTCCGTTTTCGCCTTTACTCTGCAAGGCACATAAAGCACACATAAACGTCGAATTTCGCCATTCCGTAAAATCTATTAAATATATTTGCAAGTATGTGAACAAAGGTAGTGACATGGCTGTCTTCGGAGTTGCTGCCGAAAATTCAAATGATAAAGTCACTCAATATCAAATGGGCCGCTATGTTAGTAGTAACGAAGGCATGTGGCGTATATTTTCGTTTCCAATACATGGACGACATCCTACTGTTGTTCACTTGGCCGCACATTTGGAAAATGGTCAACGGGTGTATTTTACAGATGCAAACGTATTACAACGAGTTGACAGGCCACCATCGACAACAGTAACCAGCTTCTTTGAAATGTGCCAGAATGATGATTTTGCCAGAACGCTACTTTACTCCGAAATGCCAAGATATTACTCGTATACCTGGAATCAATCATCCAAAAAATTTCAACGACGAAAACGAGAACAGCCAGTTTCAGATTACCCACAAGTATTTTCCACCGATGCACTAGGCCGTCTTTATGCAGTCCATCCCAGTCAAGACGAGTGTTTTTATTTGCGTTTATTGTTAGTCAATGTTCGTGATCCAACATCATTCCAACATCTGCGAACTGTTGACTGTGACACATAAAGAGAAGCCTGTCAACATTTGGGATTGTTAGAGAATGACACTCATTGGGACCAGACTCTCGAAGATGCTGTGATTTCGTCAAATGCTAAACAAATACGAACATTATTTTCTATAATTTTGTCTACATGCTTCCCATCAGCACCGACTGATTTATGGCATAAATACAAAGATCGTATATTGCATCAGATGCGTCTTAGAACATCGAATGCAGATTTGCAAATGAACGAAGAAATTCACAATGAAGCATTAATTTTAATTGAGGACATGTGCTTGATGCTTACCAACAAAGTATTAATACAAATAGGAATGATAGGACCCAATCGCCCAATGTTCGACTCATTTGATCAAGAATTGAGACGCGAAGCCCAATACGATTCCGAAACATTACGAGAAATGGTTGATAGAACAGTTCCCCTTTTAAATCAACAACAAAAATATGCTTACGATACGCTATTGAAAGTAGTGAACGATGGAACTGGCGGATTTTATTTTTTAGATGCTCCCGGTGGAACTGGGAAAACTTTTTTGTTATCATTGGTTTTGGCAACAATCCGGTCGCAAAATGGAATTGCACTAGCCCTAGCTTCATCAGGTATTGCAGCTACGTTGTTGGAAGGCGGTCGAACAGCTCATTTAGCTCTCAAGCTGCCGTTAAACCTTCAAATTAATGAAACTCCAACTTGCAACCTTTCGAGGAATTCTGCGATGGCCAAAGTGCTGCAGAAAACAAGATTGATCATTTGGGATGAATGTACGATGGCACACAAAAAATCTTTGGAGGCATTAGATCGCTCGATGCAAGATTTACGAAATAACAAAAACCGGTTTGGTGGTGCAATGATACTATTGGCAGGTGATTTTCGACAAATATTGCCAGTTGTTCCACTCTCAACGCCAGCTGATGAACTGAATGCCTCTTTGAAGTCGTCCATTTTATGGAAATACACTTAAATTAAGTATAAACATGAGAGTCAAACTGCAGGAAGACCAGTCTGGAGAAGTGTTTTCCAAACAACTGCTCGATATTGGTAATGGTATTATTGCTGTTGATACATCATCTGGATACATTACATTCCCTACCAATTTTTGTAACTTTTGTGAATCAAAGACCGAACTCATGGAGATGGTTTTCCCAAACATTGCGCAAAATTACGTAAATCACATTTGGTTAAGTGAACGTGTTATATTGGCCGCAAAAAAATGTTGATGTGAATGAAATGAGTTTTCATATTCAAGAGAAAATAGCTGGCGAATTGAAGAATTACAAATCAGTTGATTCCATTACTAATGAAGATGAAGTTGTCAATTATCCAACAGAATTTTTAAATTCACTAGAATTGCCCGGCTTACCACCTCATAATCTGCAATTAAAAACCGGATCAGTAATTATTATGTTACGGAACATAAACGCGCCTGTGTAATGGTACCCGGCTTGCGGTGAAGAAATTATTGAACAATGTCATCGAAGCCACAATTTTGAAAGGGAAGTACATAGGCGAAGATGTTTTAATCCCTCGCATCCCTATGATACCGAACGACATACCATTCAGCTTTAAACGTTTAGAGTTTCCAGTGCGGCTTGCATTTGCAATGTCAATAAATAAATCGCAAGGGCAGTCGCTAAGTGTATGTGGCATCAACCTAGAAAATCCATGTTTTGCACATGGCCAATTATATGTCGCCTGTTCGCGTGTCGGAAAACCATCAACATTATTTATTTATGCGCCAGAACATAAAACTAAAAATATAGTTTATCAAAAAGCATTAGAATAGAGAGAAGCAATAAAGGGTATAGAGGCTATTAGTTGCTTTTTAGAGCGCGCGTGGTGTTGAGCTCAGTATTTACTTCAAAATGCCAAGTTGTTCATTAGCGATTTGTAAAAATATAAGTGAAATTATGGAACTCTATGGAATAAACGCTGTTATGAAAATATATATTTTGTTTTTAATTTAACAAAATTAGTAAAGTCCTCCTCAGGTATGGCGAGTCCAGGGAAATAGGGATTCATTTATCTTACATATAAAAATGAATCGCAAAATGTGTTGCTAAGCGCATAACTCAACAACGACTGGACCAATTTGGCCAATTCTTTTTTTTAAATGTTCGCTGAGGCTCAAAGATGGTTTTTACGGCGAGGAAAATTCGAATAATTGTCGGAAAATTCATAAACACAGCGCGTTTCTCTTTCCCATACAAACGAATGAATGTTTGCTTGTTAGTAACGGCTCGAGAATGGTTGAACCAATCTTGATGACATTTTCAGAGGTTGCTCGCTGTGGATCGGGGAAGGTTTAGAAATAAAAAAAATCGTATGCTTTTCGTGAGGAAAAGTGGGAAAAATGGAAATTTTCCAAAAAGTAACTTTTTTCATACATTTTTTTTTTTTAATTTTCTATGTACATATATTGATGCCATTTTTTTTTTTTGTACATATGTTATTAACATTGCTTTTATAAATAAAAAAAAAAAAATTTTTGTTTTGGTTTTTAATTGTTTGAATCGTTCAAATTTGTCGTTTACTTCATTTATTCCGGCTATTCAAAAAAAAAATTATTGAAAGTTATTCAGTGAAAACTTTATGTGTGTTTCACACAATGTGATCAATTACAGATTGAAGTTTGTTACGATGCCACAAAGAGGTCGCTCTAATATCGGTCGGCGTTCTTTGGCATCAATATACATTGGCAGCCCAAGGCATATGACCGAGTACTCCCAGGATGTGATGTCACAGCGTTTCAAACTACAGCTGCGATGTTTGATGGACTTTATCTTGAAGCAACGAATATATGGTGCTGTTAGACGCGGAACGTATTCTGTTGAGTAGCAAATAAGAGGTTTGCCTCACGCACACATTCTTCTTTGGTTGTTGGATGGTGGTTACAGCAGATCAAATTGATGAAATTATTTCTGCGGAAATTCCTGAATCAGAGATAGATGGTGGTGAAAACCAATATGGTTCATGGACCTTGCGAACATCACAATTCCACTTCGTTTTGTATGTCTGACAATAAATGCTCGAAACACTATCCACGTGCTTTTCTTTCTGAAATGTAAACTGGAAATGATGGCTATGCATTGTATCGGCGTCGCTCACCAGACGACAATGGCAGGACATTCAGAATTCAATTTAGAAGAGTGAATATCGAAGTTGACAACACATGGATCGTACTATTTTCACCATTATTGTCTAATTCACATTCAAAACTCATATCAATGTTGAGTATTGCAGTTTGGTGTAATCGATAAAATACGTTTGTAAGTACATCACCAAAGGAAGCGACATGGCGGTTACTGGTCTTGAACGATATGGTCGATACGTGAACTGCATGAACATTTTCCGACTGTTGTGCGTCGCGCAGTTAATTTGGAGAATGGCCAAAGAGTGTATTCCAACCCAGAGAGAATACAGTACAGCCAGTGGAAACACCGCCAGCAACAAAATTAACATTGACGAGTTTTTTTCTCAACTTTTGCCAGTGATCCGTTTGCGAGAACATTGCTCTATTCGGAACTGCCTTGATATTATACATGGAAAGCATCGTCGAAGAAATAGTTACACAGAAAGCAAGGCCAACCAGTAGATGGACATCCAGGTGTGATCTCAACTAATGCATTAGGACGAATTTACAAATCCACGCAAAAAAACAACGATTGCTTTTACCTTCGATTGTTATTGATTAATGTACGCGGTTCAACTTCATTTGAGTAATTGCGTACTGTGAATGGTACGGTGTGTGAAATTTTTGGAGAAGCAAGCCAGCAATTACAATTGCTGGAACATGATAATCACTGGAATCAACCGATGTACGATGTGATAGCTACTTCGAATGCAAATGAAGGTCGCACACTTTTCGGGGTGATCATATTGACATATCAGCCTTCAAACTCGCGTAAATTATGCAAAATTCGCTAAGAATTGGAAATGGGGAAATTCCGGTCGATACGTCCGGTGGTTTCATATCAATTCCATCTGCCGTTTATCAATTAACGAAAGATGAAGTCATCCCGAATGTTCGGACAGTAGACAAATTGTCGTAACTACGATTCCTTAAGTGTTCGCGCAATGTTAGCTGCCAAAAATACCGATGTTGTTGACTTCAACTGGAAGATTCAAAGTCAAATTCCGGGAGACTTGCGCTCATACAAATCAATCGATTGTCTTGACAATGAAAACGACGCCGTGAATTATCAAGTGGAATTTCCAAATTCTTTGGAGAGGCTTGGTATGCCACCGCATCATTTGCATTTCAAAGTTGAATCTGTCGTTATTATGTTTCGCAATCTTCATGCGCCGAAACTGTGTAATGGAACCCGACTAATTGTGACGCAGATATCGAATACAAGGGGGCATAATGTTTGATTCATTTGAGTTCTCACGATATACCATTCCGTTTCCAGTGAAAATTGCATTTGAGATGACAATCAACAGGACACAAGGATAGTCGCATAGTGTATGGGATAAATTTGGAAATATTATGTTTTTCACACGGCCAGATATACGTGGCGTGATCACGAGTTGGAAAACCATATTTTCTGTACATCGGAATAGAAACCAAAAAATGTTATTTATGAAGCTGTGTTACATTGAAAAAAAAATGAAATGTCAAATTCAACTTTGTTTTCATTACAAAACACTTAATTTCACGCAGGACAACGGCTGCGGGGTCAGCTAGTAACTAAATATATGTGTATGTATGTTCGCTGTTGTTTGAACCTATGTTGTGTGAACTTGGGATTGTTTTAGTTTAAATTTTAGTTTACAGAAGAGATAGTAAATTTACAACTTGTGTCCCATGCATTTTGAATTGAACTGCAATTGCTTTAGTTATTGATTAGAGCATAAATCAAATGTGTATATCTGTCGCTGCTAAATGGCATTTCTAGTTTTTGGAAAATGAATTTAGCCATCATAATGCTTTCTTTAGTACATTTTGTATGATTTAATCTTTTTGGCTGTGAGCCACTGTACATAAACTATTGAAAAATTCGCCTTCCAATCATGGATTTGCAACATTCGCGTCAAAACTAGACGATTTAAAAATAATTATATTTTTGCGGCCTCCGTCTTTAGGGAACTTAAACTATAAATTTTCCTTATATTTAATATACCCTAAGTAAATGTATACATAAGTATGTATGTATATTTCAATTTTTCTTTTTAAAACACAGATCACACACTATGAGAGCACTTCGTAGGTAGCTTGAAAGTTTTATTTTAAAAAAGCCCTGATATTATAAAAAATACAGGCAAATAAAATGAAGAAAGCCCTGTAATTAATATAAATACAGGCAAAGCTAAATTGTAAGACGGGTGTATATTCCCACATTAAAACCGATCGCATAAGCCGTTTTAGCAGAGACTAAACGCAGTGACCTAACTGCCATTCATGAAATATTCAGCGGCTGTGAGTCGAGGCACAAGGTCAACCAGGCGACCAAATCAATATACCTCCAGCAATTTCTTTGGAGAATACCAGCAGTTATACAAATACGAAAAGTGTTGCGGAAAAAATCATGGGTGGTTGCATTTTCTGATTCCTACTTTAAACATTTCTTAAAATTTCAAACAAAACTTTTTAATTTCTAAAATTTTTGCTTTATTTTTTACATTTTTACATAAAATTTATTATAATTTTTATATAAATAAAAATATATTTAATTTAAAGAAATAATTAATATCTGAAAGAAGATAATAAAAGACAAATATCTGAAATAAAATAAAAGTTATTAAAACCTGAAAATAAATAATAAGTACATTGTAATATCTAAAAGAAAAAGAAAGATTAATTGTATAAAATGATAATAATATCTGAAAAAAAGATTAATGTTATCTGAAAGAATAAAATATATTAAACACAAACAGAATTTACTCTGAAAGCAAAGATTAGTTAAATAAAAACAATAATTGCATCTGAAAGAAAAGATAAATATTATTTGATCGTTTAAAATATAAAACAAACATTTGTTTTCACATATTATTTTGCATAAAATACATATGTATGTATTTATTTTTGCGTATTATATTGGACTGCGCAGTCAAATATATTGAACATACATACACATATACAGAAACAGACACATACTTAAAATGCATTGTCATGCAAAACAATAGCATTCAACAAACAATAACACAAACATTACTAAGGATAAGATGTTTGCATATGATAACCCTTAGCATACATTTTAGCAACTGTTTGTTAATGTGCGCACATTAAAACAAACCCAAGGTCACACAACATAGGTTCAAACAATAGCCACATATATATTAGTTATTTAGCAGATTTTGAGAAATAGTATATAAGGCTTCCAAATTTAAAAATAAACTCAGAATGAAAGATTTCTGACTTGACGAAAGACTGTTTGAATTCCCCCCACCAGAGGTAAGGTTTGAGAAATCTTTGTTGAGTTCAAACGGTGCTGGTGTTTGTACTATGTGCGGACAGCTGTCAGTCAGTGATCGGACGCAGATTTAGTGAACACCAGACAACTTGGAAGAAATCTTCCAGGCGCATTTACTTCTTTGAAATATTTTAATCAATATTGTAATTTTTTATTACAGAAGGAAAGTTAAGAAACTAGCAATGACAACGAGTTCTTCCCAAACACTTGCTCTTCAGAGAAACTCCAGTGAGCAGAACCGTTTCATGGAGAAATTAATGACGAAAATATTTAACTTCTACGACGAGCAGTCTCTAATCGATGTGACATTTAAAGTTTCAAACCCAACGGCTCTGTAAGTATTACTTTGTCCTCAGCTTGCATAAAATTATACAGATTAATATTTATCATTTTTTCTCAGTGTACCCGCGCATCGATTGATACTCGCAGCAGCGAGTCCTTACTTCGAGAACCTTTTCAATGGCAATCAAAGCACTAATCCAGTCATCGAGATAAATGATATCGATAGCGATATTTTCGAGCATCTAATAACCTTTTGTTACACCGGACACGCCCTCATTACCGTTAACAATGTCGCTGCCATGCTAAATGCGGCAATCGTTTTGCAATTAGACGATGCCAAAAACCATATTGTGGACTACCTCATGACACATATCGATGAAATCACTTTACAGGGTGCTTATGCGCTGGAGCGTGAAATGAAATGTGAACATCTTAAGCAGAAAATCATCGAATACGAGACACTGAACTTCATGGAGGTGAGTCTAAATATACAAGTAATGTCTCACAATAACGGCACCTATGTAATTTAAATTTTGTTTCTAATAATACTAGATCAGCCGAAGCGATGAGTTTTTGAATTTTGATGTAGAAAAATTGCAACGTATCTTGGTATCTGACAATTTGAATATAACCCGTGAGGAAGATGCCTACGATGCCATACAACGCTGGTACAATTACGATGTTCCTGCGCGTCAAGAGCAACTGCCACTTTTAATAGCTTGTCTCCGGCTTACCCTATTCAATGTGAACTTTCTTATGACACACATACAGCCGTTACCTGGATGTGAGCTACTGGCCTTCAAGGCGTTATCGTGGATCGAAGTGCCTAAAGCACGGCCAATGATAAATATGCGATTTACAGAACCACGTTGGATCAGCGCTACAAGTTCTGGTGATAAAACAATCGTAGCGCTTTGCTCTCAGGTAAGCGCACACTGTGGCTTATATTCAAAAATGATAATATTAAATTAATATACTTATAATATTTTTGAAATAGCTTGGAAGGAATCCCAAGTTGCTGCAATATAAAAAAACTGAAGATAAGTGGCAGGAATATGCGAGTATAAAAATCGATTACGAATGGTACAGAACTATTTTAAAGGATGATAATTTATTATTTGTTGGCGGTAATAAAGGTGGTGCCACACTTAACATCGTCCGCAGCTGGAATATACGAAATAAGACATGGCAAAATTTACCCGCCATGAAGCAAGCACGACTGTCACACTGCGTTGTCGAATTAGATGGTAAAATCTACGCGATTGGTGGTTTTAGAGATTTGTCGTCGGTGGAAAGGTGAATATATCTAAATCTATAATGAATTACCTAACGATAGCGATTGTGAGCTTTACCAATTTCTTAAGCTTAATGGTGAAAGAACTTTAGACTAGATGTGTTAGGGTAGTATGGATAATAAACAAAATAAGGTACTTCGTCATGGAAGAAGGAGGGAATTCAGTGAAATGTTACGATCTGATTGAATCTGACTTTAGAAAACTCTAACACTTTGACATGGTCAACGATTAATTTAGAATAATTTTAATTGTTTATTAGCAGACTATGAAAAGTGGCGAAATGACGCTTCAGTTTACTAATATACATACATTCTTTCTTCATTGCTTTTGTTTGTTTCCAGATATACGACTTCCGATGGTTGGGAGTTCGTGAACAGCTTAAATGTTGGACGATCTCACGCAGGTGCAGTGACATTAAATGGTAAAATTTATATAATGGGCGGTTATAAAGACTGTGAGCAACTAAAATCCGTCGAATGCTACAATCCGGATTCGAATACTTGGACAACTTGCGCGGATATGACAAAATATCACAGGTCACTTGGTGTAAGTTAGATTAAAATATAATTATTAATATACATATGTAAGTAGAACGTTCATCAAGTCATGGTTTGGTAGAATGAGAAAGAGTCGAAGACAACTTGGACCATGCATTTCTTTTACTAAAAACGGATGTACGTAATCGGATTTCGTATTATGTCTAGACTTTTCAAATTGATTTGTGAAATACTAGTTGAAAATAGTTACTGATTTATTTAGTCGCCCTCTTAACTCTATTAAAATTAAACAAAACGTTTATTGCTATTTTTTATATTGCAGGTAGCTGCACAAAAAGGTCATATTTATGTTTTGGGCCGTGAGGAACAGTACACACTTTTTGAACGATACGATCCTCAGCAAGACACGTGGTCACAGGTAAATATTATATTGAGTTGATTTTCACCATTCACTTGATGTTAAACTGAATATTCTTGAAAACTTTTCGCAGATTTGCTCTTTGGGATTTGGCGGTGGTAATATAGCTTGCGTAACACTAGACAATAGACTGTGGGCTATTGGTGGCAAGTCTAAATCTGCTGACAAGCCATGTGTATCAGCCTTTGATGAAGAAAATTCCTGTTGGATAGAAAGGTGCTCATTACCCGAAAGTATAGTGTATAACAGTTTTGTGGTGCCTGAATCCTTGCTATCGCCGATGTGAATAAAAATAATGTACTTATTGTTCTCTTTTTCGATTTAACAAATTCTTTTAAAATAAATTTACTTATAAAAATAATATAAAACTTCACTATTGCCATACAAAAATAATTATTTTAGAACCGGGGGGTGGTGCTAAAGGCGCTTGAACTGAAAGTTGGGAATCCGTTATATAAGATTCATTCTAAAATCGGTTGAATCCACCAGTTTGACGACAACTGTTGTAATAAATAAATTTGCATTGATATGTATATTTGCACTTGATCTATAAGAGCATGTTATATCTTTGAATTTACGAAAAATATGTAAGAGAGCAAGAGAGGAACAGCTCTCTTAAGAGCGTGGTGGTGGACACAAAAATTAATAGTGCTCTTGTAACAATCACAGATGCGACAATAATAGAAAGGTGAAAAAATAACATTAAATGAGAATAAAACTCTTCGAAATAATTTTTTTTATGTAGAACTAGCGGGCCCGGTGACTGCTTCGCACGGCAAAACAAAATAAGAAAAGAAACACACTTGTTTTTAATAAAGTTGGTTTTGTTCCCTATTATTCAACTTTTAATTCTAGTTTCTTACAATCTTAGAGTATGTATCACTTAAACTATCTTAGAGCTCTTCCGTTGAAACATTTTTGGTTTTGCCATGAGTTATTGTGTAGATAAAGAGAACTGAAGGCTTGCCAACACGTGAGCACGAAACATATAACTGGCCGTGTGAAAAGCAAGGATATTCTAAATCAATTCCACAGAATTCCAACTATTGCCCTTGCGCTTTATTTATTGTAATAGCATATGCAAGACGTACTGGAAATTGTAGTCTTTTGAATTCAAAAGGTAAATCTGATGGAATCATTGGAATGCGTGGAATCAATACATCTTCACCTTTAAACTTCCCCATTAAAATTGTTGCTTCGATCAAATTGTTCATAACCTTTTTAACCGCTAATCTTGTCCCATTGCATAATCGTGATTGATTTATATTTCGAAGCATAATAATGGGAGCACCCACTTTCAATTGTAAACGATGAGGTGGAAATCCGGGTAAATCTAAGGAATTCAAAAATTCTGTCGGATAATTAACAGCGTCGTCTTGATTCGTAACCGTGCCAACTGATTGATATGTTACAACCACGCCAGGAACATGGGTTAAAATGTCTGCATTCGTTTGACCAACGTCTTTATTTTTAGCGGCCAGTATAGCTCTTTCAGCCAACCAATTATGATTGCGATAATTTTCTGCTATATTTGGAAAAACACTTGACAGCAATTCTCCTTTTGTCGGCGAAATATTACAAAAGTTATCTGTTAAAGTGATTAAGCCAGTTTCACGATCACCAGCAAGTTGACCATTGCCTATTGCCAACAGTTGCCTTGAAAATGTGTCGGCCGATGGATCGTTTTGAATTTGTACTCGCACATTTGTAGTCAAATTGAGTATTTTTACATGTCTCCATAAATAAGATGACTTTAAACATGATTTTAATTCATCTGCTGGTGTTGAACGGGGAATCACAGGCAATGTCTGACGAAAATCACCAGCCAACAGAATCAAAGCGCCACCAAATATCTGTTGATCATTACTACGCAAGTCTTGCAATGTCCTGTCTAACGCTTCCACTGATTTCTTATGGGCCATTGTACATTCATCCCACACTTTTAATTTGCATTTTTGCAGACTTTGCCCATTCCCGAATTTTTGGAAACATTACAGGTGGGATTTTCATTTACATTCATATTCAGTGGTAATTTAAGTGCAGAATGGGCTGTCCGACCACCTAATAACGTCGCTGCTATTCCAGATGATGCAAGTGCCAATGCTATATTACTCTGTGATCTTATAGTCGCTAATAGCAAGGAAATCAGAAATGTTTTGCCAGTTCCTCCTGGAGCGTCTAAAAAAAACATTCCTCCAGTTTCGTTTCGTACTGATTCCATTATGGTATCACATGCGTGTCTCTGTTCTGGATTCAATTTACGCAAATTCAAGTTTATAAATGTGGTCAACTCATTCAAATCATATTGTTTTTCACGGTTTATTTCTTGATTGAATGCATCATGCATTGGTCGATTTGGAGCTGCCAAACCCAATTGTGTCAGTGCTTTATTTGCAATTACCAAACAAATATCTTCAATGATAATCAATGCCTCATTAAACATTTCAAGTGTAATCATTAAATAGTTATATCCTGCAATTCGGCGCATTCGATGCAAAATGTCTTCGGTTATAAAATCCTTAAAATTTTCCCATAAATGCAGTGGATCAGATGGAAAACATGTTGCAATAATAATAGCAAATATTGTTCGTATTTCATGAGGAGAACCTGTTGCTGATGCATCCCTAAGTGTCGCATCCCAGTGATTATCATTTTCCAGTAAATGCAATTCCTGACATGCTTGACGAAAATTGTGACAGAGTGTGGCCGTTACCTCTTTTCAAACTCAAAAAAGATGTAGGCCCACGAACATAAATCAATAATAGACGCAAGTAAAAACATTCAACATGACTGGGATGCACTGTGTAGAGACGTCCAATGGCATCACTTTCAAAAATGCCAGCATAACCTTGAACTGGTCTTCCTTGCTTACGTCTGTTCCATTTCTTTCCAGATGCATTCCAAGTGTAATATGTTGGTACTTGTGAATAAAGCAATGTTTTAGCAAATTAGCATCTAGATTATTGACTCGTAGATTTATTGATTTGCCATTATCATCCGTTGAGCGTTGGCGATACAATGGGTAACCATCATTTCCAATAATTTGTCTCGGAAATCAAATCTCTGGGATACCCCTTCATGAATTTCCCATCTTTCATACATGGCGAATTAATATTTAGAACACCACATGGTCTATGAATCATACTTTTTGTAACAACATCAAATAAACCTGGATCGATTTCCTGATCAGGAATTTCTGCTGAGATGATGTCATCTATTTGATCGCTTGTTATTTTGTTGACTAACCATACCAAAATATGGGCATGCGGTAATCCTCTCTTAAACTTGATGTTTAACAATAAAATCCATCAATGACTTCAGCTTCTGTCTAAATACTTGTCCAGTTATGTCATGGCGGTCTGTAGAAGATTGCCCTACAGATAAATATTGCTTGATTTCGTCCCATTGTGGATTACATGTAAATATAATAAACAAATCTGGTCGACCATACAAACGAACATAGCAAATAACATCTTGTGCATATTCATGCATGTGCCTTGGACTGTCTGTGTAACTAGCTGGTAAAATAACAACTTGTCCAACATTGTCAACATATCCATCATTATTTATTGCTTCGCGGAGATGTATATATTCTTCTGATCGCAACTTCCGTTGATTGAATTGAATAAAGTTCAAACGCTCTGTTTCTATCTTTGCATACATGTCTACGACATATTGATGAAAGAGTCTCCGACATTTCAAAATATGATTTTCCTGATTTTGTCGCATCATAATTCTATGTGCATAACCACAAACTTATGCAAACTGTAATCAATTGCGTGATTATATCTAAATCTAGCACCAACAACAACAAACAACATTAACGTAGATTTGTGCGGCACGCCTTCGAAAATTTTGATTAATACTTGTCGGCCTACGATCTGAAACCGATCTTGCAACACGTTCCCTTGTATTTGCAATCTCTTGTTCTCCGCTGTTCTTTCCCTTTCGTTTGATCTATTTTGCGTTCTATGCGACCGACGTCCAATGTCAGCTCTTGCTATTCGTGGCATTTTTAGAAGAAACTAAACTAAAGATAATAAAGAACTTCAGTAATAAATTGATGAAATCCAGCAAATTCTGGACTCGAAAAGCTGAAAATGTGTCAAATTTCAATTAAAAATTGGCCAAAAAATCGAAATAATTTTTGTCTTACCGTTCGGAAGCGAAAATGAAACGTTCGAGATCGTCTGCACTCGAAAAGCTCCAAAAAGTGACGAAAAGACACGAAAATCTGCTGATCTAGCTCACTGATCGGAGATTAAACAAAAAAAAATTCACTCAATTTTCTAATTTTTTTCACAAAATATCAAATTTGTGATTATGTCACTTGTAACAATCAAAACACTTGTTTAGCAAAACAATCGATTTTTATCGCAGTAATCATTGTTTTTTTTATTTTGTTTAACAAAATATTCAAATTAAAACGATGATTAGAACGAAAATTAATTTATTTTTATCAAAATACTCACCAAAAAATGCGAAGAAATTAATATTTTCAAAAATCGATTACGATAAGATCAATCACCAATGACGTCCAAAGAGGAAAGAGAAATGATAACAAATTGCTATTTGCATCACTCCGTGCAATGGTCTCCAATACACAAACGACCAAAATGTACTCGTATTCAATACTAATGAATGCTGTATGCGGTACAAAAAACGCCTGCGGCAAAAACACACTCACTTCACATACGCATCGCACACACATGCGTTATCGGATTTCAACCAAACTTCATATAAACCATATATGGACCACTGCCTACGTAGTGTGTAAGTTTGGTTGAAATCGCACGACGCGTTTATGATTAGTTCGGCGACGTACATATACGGACTTATTTTTATATATATAGATTAAAAAAGTGGCGGATTTACGTAATCGACAAAAAGTTTAAAATTGTAAGTGATTTCAATGCGTTCGCATTAACAATGAAGAAGAAAGATGTACCACTCGAAGTTAGTAGATGAGCTATGTATCTCCAAGATTTCAACTATATAATCGAGCATAGGTCGGCAAGTTGATGCTCTAAGACGAATGACGGCAATGCTACTTGAAGATTCTTTAAGATTTCGTTTAAAAGAAGCTCAACAAAGTGATGACTGGTTAAGGGCAATATCAACAATTTTAGACAACAATCCTTATAAAGACTATTACATAAAAAATGGTATAGTACACAAAGATCCTAATAAAGAGTTGGTAGTAGTTCCACAAGCAATGGCATAGCAAAATTATTCGAACTGCTCATTGTCAAGGGCATTGGTCAACAAGAAAAATAATAACAGGACATGCGCATACCTGAAGACATAGGACTTAGAAGATTATTAGATGAAGCATTGTTGAAAGAATTAGAAGCCGAACGCGAGTGTGAGGAATAAAGCTAAAGAAAATATATCAAAGATTCAGGAAGAAAATAGGCAAACTTTTAATTCGAAACGTAAACAGGAAACAGAATACAAAATAGACGATTTAGTAGCAATTAAGCGGATGCAGTTTAGACCAGGTCTAAAGATTTAAGCAAAATTTCTCGGTCCATATTCCGTTAAGAAAAAACTAGGGCACGGAAGATATGACGTTGAAAAAGTAGGCGACACACGAAGGTCCTCATAAAACCACAACGATAGCTGAATTTATGAAAACATGGACTCCTTCGTTCGGGTCGAACGACAGTTCAGGACGGCCGAATGTAGGAGACGTACATGGACGGACAACTCGAAGCGGACAGACATATTAATATTAAATAACTTTTACTTACATTCTTACTAAATAACTAACTAGCAATACATACTTACATTTTTAACTGAAGTACGAAAGAATACAACCATGGACAAACGGGACAGTTGCTTTTTGAATGTTAATAAAGACACAACTATAATAAATCACCAATACTTATTATTTCCTACATATACATATTTATTTTAACTTAGCCTGTCAGTTGCACCTTTCTTTTTGGCATTCCTGTAAATACTTAAGCGAGAAAGCAACTTCTTGCTTCATGCAATTAAAAGAAAATCTTTTTGACAAGGATTTGTTGCGTTAAAAAATAATTTTTTTAATGTACTTGATAAGAACTTTTCAAGCGTTGGGTGTTAAAGAGTTTAACATTGTGTTAAAAAATATTTAATTTGTCTATAAATAAAGTTTGAGTGAACAAGTTTACCTTTATTGATATGTATTTTTAATCACTGATCGTGATAGTTGAGGTTAGCGTAAGGCTTAAAAAGCTGCTTGTAATTTTAAGGATGAATAGATGGCTTTAGAGGTTCGATTTTGTGAAATAAGCCTATGGCTAATATGATATATGTATTATATTTATATATGCATGCATGGACATCAGCGAAAATGACGCCTACGCCGAAATAATAAATTAATCGAAATGAAAGTCACGACATTATCTGTTATAGCTGCTCTGGGTTAACGTAAAACCGGAAAATGCACAAAAAAGCCAAACCTTATTTACCCAATACGCTGTGAATCAGAAAAATCACAGCCACCCGTGAAACGCTTTTCTTTCGCATTCCTGCACATTTTTTGTTGACCAAGAAAAATAAAACAAAGTGGTATAAATTAGAAATCTGAAGTTGGCATGTTTAGACTGCAGCTTTTATTTGTGCTAAAAAAAGGGTTACCTGAACGGTAATTAATAAATTTGTATACATGCATACTTAGATTAATGTACTATTACACCCTTACAAGAGCTAATTCTTCAATTTTTAAAATCAATTTGTCTGAAAAGACAATATAAGATGTACAAACCGACTGGCAAAAATCAAGACAAAAGCATTATTTTACCCTTTATGCCAGCAGAAGTTGCACCTGTGAAGGGTTTTATAGCTTCAATGCACCCAAAGTATCGATAATATTAAAGAGTAAATTAGGTATCATTTGTTACATTTTAATACAATAATCATGTTTGTTTGCAAATTAAAAAAAAAAAAAAACAAACAAAAGTTTGCCAATAACCAGGGAAATACTTTAAAACCAATCATATAGAGTAAAGTCAGCCGTATGTTCGAAAATCCAGGTATTAGTCATATAGGAGCTAGGTCAAGTTTTCTGTCAAATTTATCTATTTCAGGCTCAAAGATATACTGTTCTGAATAAAACACGCTCTCTTATTTTCATTGGTACAACTCACATTTTGGCCGATATATGCGGTACAAAGTCACCCCAAGGTTCGAAAATCTTTATATTAAGTATATGGCGGCTAAGGGAAGTATTGGTCCGATTCAATCCATTTTTGACATACCATTATATGAGAAGGATTATTCCTTAATTTCAGTTATATAGATACATCACACATTGACCGACATTTTCAATCAAAAGTCAAATATAGGTACCGGGGTGCAAATATTCGGTACCCAGGGACTTGAATAGGTTTTATTGGATTTCTACAATTTTTGGTCATACGGTGGCACACTCAAAAACATTAGTCGT
Source organism: Bactrocera dorsalis (assembly GCF_023373825.1). Taxonomy (NCBI): domain Eukaryota; kingdom Metazoa; phylum Arthropoda; class Insecta; order Diptera; family Tephritidae; genus Bactrocera; species Bactrocera dorsalis. Next base: position 37,797,255 of record NC_064307.1, read on the forward strand.
GCAAAGTTGTATCCCGTTATACTAATTTACAACTAAGCGAAAAAACATCAAGATAAGGAAAAAAATTTAAAAGGTCATAAAAAAAACTGACACATACAAACGCCAAACCCTTTGAGGGTTTTACTATACTGACCTAGTACCATCACCCTGACTTGGAATTTCTCACCCCCCAGACAATAATCCCAAAAATGTTCCACAGTGTTATTATCGCAACTGTGATGGTTATAAGAGCACTCCTAATTTTTTTGTCCACCACCACGCTCTTAAGAGAGCTGTTCCTCTCTTGTTCTCTTACATATATTTATTTCGTAAATTCAAAGATATAACATGCTCTTATAGAATCTATAATAAATATCTATAATATAGATCAACTACAAATATACATATCGATGCAAATACATATTTATTACACTAGTAGTCGTCAAACTGGTGGATTCAAACGATTTTAGAATGTGTCTCATATTACGGATTCATAACTTTCAGTTCGAGTGCGTTTAGCAACATCCCCTGCTTCCAAACTAATTATTTTTGTATGACAATAGTGAAAGTTTATATTATATTTATAAGATAATTTATTTTAAAAGAATTTGTTAAATCGAAAAACGGAAAAATAATTAAATTATTTATTCACATCGACGACAGCAAGGATTCAGGCACAACAAAACCGTTAAACACATTACTTTCGGGTAATGAGCACCTTTCTACCCAACAGGAATTTTCTTCATCAAAGACTGATAAACATGGCTTGCCAGCAGATTTAGACCTGTCACCAATGGCCCAAAGTTTATTGTCTAGTGATACGCAAGTCATCCTACCAGGACAAACGTTCAAAAAGCAAATCTGCGAAAAGTTTTCAAGAATATTCAATTTGTCATCAAGCGATTGGCGAAAATCACCTCAATATATGTACCTGTGACCACGTGTTTTGCTGAGGATCGTATCGTTCAGAACCTCTACGGCTTAAAACATAAATGTGACCTTTATGTACAGTTACCTGTAATATAAAAAGTAGCAATAAACGTTTTATTTAAATTTAATAGAGTTAAGAGGGCGACTAAATAAATCAGTGACTATTTTCAATTAGACAATTTCGGTCATTTTTATTGAAGCGGAGTTACTTTTGATGGTTTGAAAATTTTAGGGAAGGCTTGCAAAGGTGAAATCAAATGAAATCTCCTATTATAGCGGCAGTACGCATTTCAGTAATAAATTATAAAAATCTAGACAGAATACGAATTCCGGTTACGCACATTCATATACCGCTGTTGTTGTGGTTTTAACGGAGTTATCTCATATGCGCCATATACCGTTCTCCGACTCTTCCTCATTCTACCAAACCATGACTTGATGAACGTTCTACTAATATTAATAATTATATTTTAATCTAACTTACACAAGCAAAATTGTGATGTTCTGTCATATCTGCGCAATAATTCCAAGTATTTGAATCCGGATTGTAGCATTCGACGGATTTTAATGATTGACTTTTGCCATTACAACCGCCCATTATGTAAATTTTACCATTTAATGTCACTGCACCTGCGTCATATCGTTCAACAATTAAGCTGTTCACGAACTTCCAACCATCAGAAGTCGAGTATCTGGAAATACACAAAGCAATCAAAAAATAATGAAAACTGAAGCGTTAAAAGTGACATTTCGTCACGTTGCATAGTCTATTAAAGACACTTAGAATTATTCTAAATAAAGTGTTACGAGTTTTCTGAAGTCAGATTCAATCAGATCATAACATTTCATTGAATTCGCTCCTTCTTTCATGCCGAAGTACCTTGCAATACTACCCTAACACATCTAGTCTAAAGTTCTTTCACCGTCGAGCTTAAAGTCAACCTTTAATTGTTAAAGCTCACAATCGTTATCGTTAGGTAATTCCTTACAGATTTATATATATTCACCTTTCCACCGACGACAGAACATTATCTCCATAACCACCAATCGCGTAGATTTTATCATTTAATTCGACAACGCAGTGTCTCCTTCTTGCTTCGATCATGCCGGGCAAATTTTGCCATGTCTTATTTCGTATATTCCAGCTACGGACAACGTTAAGTCTGGCCATCTTTTTACAACCGCCAATAAAAAATAAATTATCATCCTTTAAAATAGTTCTATACAGTTCATAATCCATTTTTATTATCGCATATTCCTGCCACTTATCCTCAGTTTTGTTATATTGCAGCAGCTTGGGATTCAGCTGTTCCAAAAATATTGTAAGTACATTAATGTAAGTTTATCATTTTTGAATATAAGCCACAGTTTACCGTAGAGCAAAGCGCTAGGATTGTTTTCTCATCACAATTTGTAGCACTGATCCCACGTGGTTTCGTAAATCGCATATTTATCATTGGCCGTGTTGTAGGCTCTCTGATCCACGATAACGCCTTGAAGGCCAGTAGCTCACATCCAGGTAACGGCTGTATGTGTGTCATCAGAAAGTCCACTTTGAATTGGGTAAGCCGGAGACAAGCTATTAAAAGTGGCAGTTGCTCTTGACGTGCAGGAACATCGTAATTGTACCAGCGTTGTATGGCATCGTAGGCATTTTCCTCACGGGTTATATTCAAATTGTCAGATACCAGAATACGTTGCACTTTTTCTACATCAAAATTCAAAAACTCATCGCTTCGGCTGATCTAGTATTATTAGAAACAATATTTAAATTAAACAAGTACCGTTATTGTGAAATATTACGTATATATTTAGACTCACCTCCATGAAGTTCTGTGTCTCGTATTCGAAGATTTTCTGCCTAAGAAGTTCACATTTCATTTCACGCTCCAGCGTATAAGCGCCCTGCAAAGTGTATTCATCGATATGTGCCATGAGATAGTCTACAATACTGGTTATGGCATCGTCCAATTGCAAAACGATTGCCGCATTTAGCATGGCAGCGACATTGTCAACGGTAATGTGGGCCTGTCCGGTGTAACAAAAGATTACTAGATGCTCAAAAATATCGCTATCGATATCATTTATCTCGATGATAGGATTAGTGCCTTGATTGCCATTGAAAAGGTTCTCGAAGTAAGGACTCGCTGCTGCAAGTACCAAACGATGCGCGGGTACACTGAGAAAAAAAATTATGAATATTAATTTATATAATTTTATGTAAGCTGAGAAGAAAGAAATACTTACAAAGCCGTGGGATTTGAAACTTTAAATGTCACATCGATTAGAGACTGCTCGTCGTAGAAATTAAATATTTTCGTCATTAATTTCTCCATGAAGCGGTTCTGCTCAGAGGAATTCCTCTGAAGAGCAAGTGTTTGGGAAGAACTCGTGGCCATTACTAGTTACTTAACTTAACTTTTTTTCTGTACTAAAAAAATACAATATTGAGTAAAATATTTCAAATAAGAAAATACACTTGGAAGTTTTCTTCCAAGTTTTTTGGTGTACACAAAATCTGCACCCGATCAACGACTGTCATCTTACCTTGGCAACTTTAATGGCGCGTTGAAGTCCGTGTCTGGTAATATGCTAACCGCAGTTTTCTATTTGTAGTTATCATAATTAAAAAAAAAAACGCAAAAATTATTTATTCTTTACAATTAATAAGAAAAAACATGTTCGTATACCGAAATGTAAGCTCACAGACGAATAAAAAGAAATCGGCTCTTTATAAAATATTTAACGAAGGCTTTACGTACTCCAACTTTAACTTTAATCAACAAAGTGGAAAAATTTCTTGGAAAAATTCACATCTGGAAACCATAAGAAGTGTTCAGGGAAGCTGATTTCAATGGCCGCACAGCGCGAAATAAACCACACATAAATGCTAAAAGTCGAAGAACATATAAGAATGAAAGCTTCTGGAATACCGAAAATTTTTGTAGATGAGAGTTCAACTTGTTTAGATCGGATGGAAAGAACCTATGTATGGAGAAAAGCAAATGCTGAGGTACAACCGCAAAATCTACGAAGCAACGTATACATAGTAGAATGGTGTGGCCATTTCTGGACGCGAGAATTTGGAATTTACCGATAGTATTATGATCAACAGTGTGTTTCTGGACATTTTGAAACAAAATTTGCTACAAAGTGGAGCAAATTTAAATATTTCCGACAACTTTCGGTACTATGAAGATCATGATCCGAAACACAAATCCCGAGCAAAGCTGGCTTATTTGAAACTGTCCGCACTTAGTACAAACACCAACACTGTTTCCTGATTTGAGTGGAATTGAGAATGAATCTGTGGTCAGTTTTGGATGGATAGATAGTGATAAAGACGCTTGAAAAACGCCTTGCAAACAGAATGAAACCAAATTGCTCCTAGCTAAAAAAAGAAATCGGTGGAAAACAAGCCGAAACGTATGAAAGCAGTTATAGATAGTAAGAGGTATCTCACAAGGTGTTACTCAATCTAAAATTTTGATTATGTCCTTCAAAAGTGTATTTTTGGGTTTGTTACTGCATCATTTTCGCTGTGAGGTGCAATTGAATTGAACTGCTATTGCTTTTGTTATTGATTAAATAAAATAACTACAAAATCTGATTTTTTAAAGCATAAACTAAATGTGTATATCAGCCGCTGTTAAGTGGTTTTTCTGAGTTTTGGAAAATGAAATTGGCACAATTCCGAATTCTTTTTTCTTTATATTCATATAAATATTATAATATTATCACATGATTTTACTTATCTGTGTTTATTAAATATAAACCACATATTATTCATATAAGTATGTATGTATGTGTATGGAAAAGTGTTCACATATTCAATTTTAGCTTGAAAAATCTTCTTTATAGCTTTTTTTTATAGTTAATGAAGAAAAAAGAATCACTCGAAAGTACAAACAAAGAAATCGCAGTGAAACGCTGAAAAATCCTTCACTTTTGGTTTTTAAGGTGTGGCAAACTGGTTTTCCTCGTAAATATAAACAATCTAAACTTTTCAGCGATAAATTTGATAAGTGATTTTTAAATTATTAAATTTGGTTGAAAAATTACAAAATAAATGTGAAATGTGAGCTTATTTCAATGCTTAGAGGGTATCTATAAATATACAGAGTAAAAAACGTGAAAAAATTTAGTGAAACAAAGAGAAATACCACGTGTTCTTAGTGCAAATTTTTGAACTTTTAAACGTGAATATTTTAAAAATATTACTTATTTTTATATTATTTTTGTATATTCCTCCTCTGGCGAAGCTCACCTATCCGCACATACCCCATTTATACGGAAATTCGGTTTTTTACCCCTCCGCCAAAGTAACCGGCAACGTGGCATGAAATTAGATATGAAGTAGCATTACTTTCTTTAATACTTTTTGTATGTTTTAATCACTTTGGCGGTGAGCCACTGCACATAAACTATTGAAAAATTCACTTTCCGCTCACGGATTTGTAATATTCACGTCAAAACAAAACAATTTAAAAATAATTATATTTTTTGCGGACTCCGTCTTTGAGGGACCTAAACTATAAATTTTCCTTATTTTTAATATACACAAGTAAATGCATACATACATATGCATATGTCAAAACCTAATCAATCCCAATCATGTTACATGAACATATTGTATTTCTGTTATAAATATGTAACCCATATGGTACTTTCCTAATACTGTCCGCCTTAGGTGGTCCAAAAATATAACTCATAGATTGTAAGATGAATCTTTCCACTTGTAACATATGTCCTATCTCAAGTGGATTGTAGATATACTTCCTAGAATGTAAGATTAATATTTGTATCTAGACTTAAGCAAAATACTGTATTTAAGAAAAAGAAAATAAAGAAAACGGCAGTCGACCACAGGCAGTTGCCCGTAGTTACTCGAAAACCAAACAATCTATTAATTTGCATATGTATGTATGTATACTATTTTTTCCTTTCAAAACTCGGATCACACACTATGACAGCACCACGTAGGTGGCTTGAAAGTTTTATTCGCTCAATTGCCCTATCAGCAGACCTAACACACAATGCGTCACCGGCTAAAGTTCTGCAAACAATAATACAAAGATTGAAAATTTGTTGTTGTTATATGATCTGAAATGCTGACTGGCACTTTGTGTCGTACCAGCGCACCAGTTTGATATTTCTGTATACATGCACAAACATATGTATGTATGTAATATAATTTAATCGCCTAAAGAAGTCTGCTTTTCCGTTGTACTTTAATAAAAATGCGTAAATTAATATGGTGCTTACCTCGTTATTGTAATAGTGATCAGAAGCAAAAGCAATAGAAATTCAGCTTTCCGATATTTCAACACTTATACCAGGAATAATAATCTCTGCTAAGTACACTTGTCACTACACAACTCGTTAAATAAAGTTAAACTGAGATAAAGAGATCCCCAACTTCAGGGATAATGGAATGCCCAACTTATTCCAGTGTGAGAGCGCCTCAAAATAAGCGTTTGACAGTTGACTGGATTGGGTAGGTTTTGACGTTTTGCAATTGGAATGACTGGAACGACCAGATTGAAATTATACCAAAAATATGTGTGAACGAAGGAATTTGTTGCCGTCGTTCAAGATCGCTAATAAAAATTTAAAACAATGAAAATCCAATAAAATGTGAAATTTAAATATATTTCATGAAACGTTTTGTAATTTTATGCATAGTCGAATTAATTTTCAATTACAAATGATTAAAAGCATTTATTAATTGAGAACTAACAGGCTTAATTCATCTTATTTAGTATTGAAAGATCAAAAGTTAGTTGTTTTAATATACCATAAAATCATAAAAATTTAAGTAGTTTTGCCATATATTAAAAGTCCAAATAGAATTATCTATAATCTATTAAAGATCACTTCATTGAAATGATTTGAAACTGATCCACGCTAAATCTAAATCTGACAAAGGGAAAAAATGTAAACAAACAAATTTTTTGAAAGCAATGATTCTAATTTTACCTGAAAATCGACTTAACAAATGAAAAAATGCATCCATGATTTCTATTAAATGGAAAATATTTAAAAAAAAAGACGGCTTTTATTTCAAAATACTATATGGCAATCTTTTCTTTTGATAAATATTAAGCGATGTGAATTCTTGAATGACAATAACAGCTGTTTTTTGATCTTTCTAACGGCAGTGAGAACGGGCTGATGAGTGAATGTAATTAAATGTAGTCTAATCCCTTTAAATTTTCAGTCCGATCATGATATATTGATTCGACGTCTATATTTCGTATTATGGCATACGTGATCGTAACGCTTCTATCGTAATCTGGCATGATGACATACGGAAACGATTATATAAACGTATCCGTTCATTCGAATCACCATTCGAACGCAAACTACCAATTGTAATAGACGGATTTATTGAAATGTGAGCAAATTTTATTAAATTTTATGTTTTTTATAATTTTTAGTAATAAAGAGAATAAACAAGAAACCAATGAATGGAATAACTCATTAAAAATTAAAAAAAAAATGTATTTTTATGAACAAAATTTTTGTATTTGAGTTGACTATAAAAATAAAATTATTTACAAGGCTAAGGACATACATATATATACATTTTTGAATTAATTTTATTAAAGAATACTTCATTTGGTCTCTTATCGTTTGGTCGATTGCGGTGAGCAGGTTCGCTACCCCGGTGTCCATTTCTTGTGAGTTGTATCAGTTCGAATGACAATTTTGTAATCATCCGACGGCATACGCTCATGGGCTGTTTGAAACAATCGAACCAATTCATTGTCATTGTGGAAAAATTTTGTTGCCGTTCAACAATTTCTCTTCTCACACTTGAAGTGATAGAGCAACGACGTTCAACTTCAATATTGGAATTCCCAACGAAATAAATTTGCAAAAATTGATAGTTTGCTTCAGGGAATGACAGCAATGAGACTACTCTATTGTAAATCTGGCCTTGTATCTGTAGTGTAGAATTTTCAAACAGGAGAACATAGTTTTTGCAAAGTACGTAGTCGTTTCGTTTTCATCATAACGGATGTCAGTTACACTAAAATGTCGAAATTACCTAAAAAGTTGGCATGAAGTTATCGCGAATGACATGGGTCACACCAAACGAAGTCATTATGAAATGTATAATTCATGTTTCCGATTGAAATGTTTGTTTATTCGCCAAAAAATGCTTCGACTGTGGTGTAACTCCCAACAACAAAGAGCTCAAAGTCTCTGGAGGTGGGTTCAATACCGACAGTTTCACTTTTCCACCAGCACAACATAATACCGGCGTTTACTTTTTGAATTTGAATGCTTTGCAATATTCAATTGAACGCTCTTCGATTCAAATTTTCTAAAACCCTCGTCCTATTTGGCAAAAAACCTTCTACGTTTACGTACTAAATGTCTTTGCAAATGTAGCACATCATTTTCCTGTGCTCTCCTAACTGCTACCTGTGAAGCTGTACACGAACGTCTCCCAATATTATCACGTTTTGGTGGCATTAATCAAAATGACAAAACAACTTAATAACAACTTAAAATCCTCTTCAAACAATAATAATTTTAATTTAAATAAACAAAAATCCAATCAAGCATAAAAATTGATAAATTTACTAAATATGCAATCATTGACACGACAATTTCCGTTAAATTCTTTGCTTCGTTGGCGTCTTAAATTATAATTTCACGTATTTAATTTAATATTGAAAATAATTAAACAATGTTAACATTTATTTGTAAAATTTGTTCGATTCTGACTGTCGTTCAAAAAATGTAAACTAAGAGAAACATATTTCACTTGGTATTGTATATTTTCCACGAAAACTCTGAAAATTTTATCGCCCTTATCAATGCGTTACAGTTTAGCTAAATGTTAAATAACATTGTCTGCCTAAATTTAACATTCTCTGTTATATGTATTTCTGAGCTTAATTTTCATTGAATGATCAGCTCTGTTTACGCGTCACTGTTAAAATTTCTCCTTCTGAGCTAACACGCTCTTCGCATTTTGTTAGCTTTTGACAGTTCGCCTGTCCGTACTTAGACCTTCTCTATAATTTACGTTCTCTGGTTTGACTGAAAAGGCTATTTTTGGAAGGAATGTAATATAGTATTTTGATCCAACTGTACAATTACGATAGGTGGCATAAATATTGTCCATATCAATTCGTCATTTGTAGCTTTAATTAAATGGTTCTCAGCTGTGTGACTAGGAGCAATATCCAAGATAAGCGAGACTTTCTTTGATAAGTTGTGTTTAAATGTCAATAAACAAATAAAGATTTCTTTATATTTACATACATGTGTACTTGTATTGGTTAGAAGAGTTAATGCAACCTCCTCCATACACGTCACTGAACTACAATACACCACATTAACGCGATCCATACATGACGACGCCGCTCACGAGAACACCAGACACCAATACACATAAAACTGCATCCACAACCCATCATCTAATACACCATACCATCACCACCCAGCAAACCTTAAAAGGATCAACTCGATCGAAAACCGACATTTTTTCGATTCACGTCAAATGAAACAAGTGAAAAGAATTGCGGAAAACTTGAAAGAAAAGTAAAGATTTTGGAAAAAGTGAAATTATAATTTGAATCTGAAAATCGGATTTTTAAAAGATAAAAATAAAGAGTGAAAATTTAATTGTGGAATATAAATGAGTATGTAGTATGTATGTATGCACATATATGGTCTTCCGAGTTATAGTGACAGGCACAAACGATTTTTAAGAACCCAAAAAAACAAAAAAAATTGTGCGGTTAACAATGCGCAAACATACATACATACGTATATAACAACACACAAAAACAAGTAAGGAAGAACTAAGTTCGGGTGCAACCGAACATTTTATACTCTTGCAACTTGCAAAAATCAAGGCCAGGAAAATATGTACTTTAAAGTGTAAAAGCAATCATATAGCGTAAAACCGGCTGGATGTTCGAAAATCCTGCTATTAGTTATATACTTAGTTGCTAGGCCAAGTTCCCGCTCAAATTTATATATTTTGGGCACATAGATATACTGTTATGAGTAAAACAAGCTCTCTTATTTTCATCCAGATAACTCACATATAAATTATTGCTCTTTTGTTAAAATGATAGTCGTAGATAGTGTTGCGTTACATTTTCACAATGTAACATAAGAATGTAAGTAGAATGCCACATACTAAACTTTGTCGAAATCGGTTGGTCGGGTCCCGAAATATGGGATTTTATCAAAAAGTGGGCAGTGCCACGCCCATCGTACAATTTTCGCACCAATAAAGACCTTTCATACCATCGTGGTGGCAAATTTTTACGTTTCTGACGCATTTAGTTATTGATTTATCACGCTCTTAATAGTTTTGAACTGTACCGGTATATGGGGAGTGAGCGGGCTAATCCTCCGAATTCACACTGTCGGTAGAAGTTCTCACAAGATTTGTACTCAGCAAATTTGGTTGTAGTAGCTTAAATGGTTTAGGGGATATTTATATTAAAATTGTTAGAGGGCGGGGCCAGGTCCACTTTTTCAAAAAAAAATTTTCCCACAAATGCCCCTAGCCACTGCGATCCTCTTTGGCAAATTACAGCTTTATATCTTAATTTAGTGCTTTGTTATAGAACTTTATATCTTTTCGGTTAATGGCGATTTGAGGGCGTGGTAGTGGTCCGATTACGCCCATCTCCTTTTTTTTGTACTTTGGAACCTGAATATCAAGTTTCAACAATTTTTTCAAAAGTTACAGCTTGCACGGACGAACGGATGGACAGACAAGCAGTCACGCGGATTTAAACTTTTTTCGTCATGCTGACCATTTATATACATATATATGTATATGATCCTTTAATAGTATTGTTATTATATATATATTTATAGGTTAGGTGAACAAAACTATAATAGTCTGCAGCAACTCGTTGCAAAATTAATAACACCAATTAAATAATCACAAAAACAAAAAATTTCATAAATATAATTAAGAAAATGAAACTAAATAATAAAAGTAAAAAACAGAAAGAAAACAATAAAAAAAATATGAAAAATTAAAAAAGACAATTGTAATTGAAAAAAAGATTTACTTTCTCTTTATTTATTTGAAACCAGACATTATTTTTAGCTTTATAATTGCTATTTTCGTGAATCTTCTGTGTTCCGCTGAGTTCTGAGCTTTATTTTCTCTTTTTTGTGCAGTTCTAAGTAATTGTCTTCAATTCTACATAAAAATCTAGAAATATTTCTATTACTTTTATTTTCATTTAATGTTATTTTTTCACTTTTCTATTATTATCGCAACTGTGATTGTTATTAAAGCACTCTTAAGCTGCTCCACTCTTGCTCTCTTTCATATTTTTCGTTAATATGCAAATACATATTTATGACACCAGTGGTCGTCAAACTGGTGGATTCAACCGATTTTAGAATTGGTCTCATATTACGAATTCTTAACATTCAGTTCAAGTACGCTTAGCACCATTCCTTGCTTCCAAAATAATTATTTTTGTATGACAATAGTGAAGTTTTATATTATTTTTATAAAATAATTTATTTTAAAAGAATTTGTTAAATCCAAAATCGGAATAATAAGTACATTACTTATTCACATCGACGACAGTAAGGATTCAGGCACAACAAAACCGTTATACACATCACTTTTAGGTAATGAGCACCTTTCTACCCAACAGAAATTTTCTTCATCAAAGACTGATACACATGAGTTGTCAGCAGAATTAGACTCGCCACCAATAGCCCATAGTTCATTGTTTAGCGATACGCAAGTCATCAAACCATCGCCAACTTCCAAAGAGCAAATCTGCGAAATGTTTTCAAGAATATTCAATTTGACCTCAAGCGATTGGCGTAAATCAACTCAATATATGTACCTGTGACCACGTGTTTTGCTGAGGATCGTAACGTTCAGCACCGCTACGGCTTAAAACATAAATGTGACCTTTATGTGCTGCTGCCTGTGCTGCTACCTGTAATATAAAAAGTAGCAATTAACAGTTATTTAATTTTATTAGAGTTAAGAGGGCGACTAAATAAATCAGTGGCTATTTTCAATTAGACAATTTCGGTCATTTTTATTGAAGCGGAATTACTTTTGCTGGTTTTGAAAACATTGGGGAAGGCTGCAACGGTGAAATCAAATGGAATCTCTTATTACAGCTGTAGTACGCATTTCACAAATAAACTTGGAAAATCTAGACGGAATAAAATTCCGATTACGTTCATTGGTCTACAGTAAAAGAAAACCCAGGAAGCGAATGTTAATATTTAAACACTTAGGTAAAGCCGTCATATACCGTTCTTCGACTCTTCCTCATTGTACCAAATCATGACTTGATGAACGTTCTACTAATATTGATAATTATATTTTAATCTAACTTACACCAGGTGAACTGTGACATATTTTCATATCCGCGCAAAAAGTCCAAGTATTCGAATCCGGATTGTAGCATTCGACGGATTTTATTGGCTTGTTGTTTTGATAACCGCCCATTGTGTAAATTTTACCATTTAATGTCACTGCACTGGCGTTATATCGTTCAACAGATAAGCTGTTCACCAATTTCCAACCACCGGAAGTCGTATATCTGGAAACAAACAAAAAGCAATGAAAAAGAATGTATGTATTTATATCAATAACCTGAAGCGTCAAAAGTGACATTTCACCACGTTGCATAGTCTGTTAAAAAAACTTAGATTTATTCTAAATTAGTCGTTGACAATGTCAAAGTGTTAGAGTTTTCTAAAGTCAGATTCAATCAGATCATAACATTTCACTGAATTCACTCCTTTTTTATGGCGAAGAACCTTATTTTGTTTACCACCCATACTACCTTAACACATCTAGTCTAAAGTTCTATCACCGTTAAGCTTAAGGTTAACTTGAAATTGTTAAAGCTCAAAATCGCCATCGTTAGGTAATTCGTTACGGATTCATATATATACATATATTCACCTTTCCACCGACGACAAAGCTCTACCCTCACAACCACCAATCGCGTAGATTTTCTCATCTAATTCGACAACGCAGTGTGACCTTCTTGCTTGGATCATACCGGGTAAATTTTGCCATGTCTTATTTCGTATATTCCAGCTGCGGACGATGTTAAATGTGGCACCCCTTTTCCAACCGCCAATAAATAATAAATTATCGTCCTTCAAAATAGTTCTGTACCATTCGTAATCGATTTTTATACTCGCATATTCCTGCCAATTATCCTCAGTTTTGTTGTATTGCTGCAGCTTGGGATTCACCTATTCCAAAAATATTGTAAGTACATTAATTTAATATTTTCATTTTGGAATAAAAGCCACAAGTGTGTGTTTACCTCCGAGCAAAGCGCAAGTATTGTTTTCTCACCACAATTTGAAGCACTGACACCACGTGGTTCTGTAAATCGCATATTTGTCATTGGCCGTACTGTAGGCTCTCTGATCCACGATACCGCCTTGAAGGCCAGTAGCTCACATCCACGTAACGGCTGTATTTGTGTCATCAGAAAGTCCACATTGAGTTGGGTAAGACGGAGACAAGCTATTAAAAGTGGCAGTTGCTCTTGGCGCGCAGGAACATCGTAATTGTACCAGCGTTGTATGGCATCGAAGGCATCTTCCTCACGGGTTATATTCAAATTGTCAGATACCAAGATACGTTGCAATTTTTCTACATCAAAATTCAAAAACTCATCGCTTCGGCTGATCTAGTATTATTAGAAACAAAATTTAAATTACATAGGTGCCGTTATTGTGAGACATTACGTGTATATTTAGACTCACCTCCATGAAGTTCCGTGTTTCGTATTCGATGATTTTCTGCCTAAGAACTTCACATTGCGTTTCACGCTCCAGCGCATAAGCACCCTGTAAAGTGATTTCATCGATATGTGTCATGAGATAGTCTACAATACTGCTTAGGGCATCGTTCAATTGTAAAACGATAGCCGCATTTAGCATGGCAGCGAGATTGTTAACGGTAATGAGGGCCTGTCCGGTGTAACAATAGGTTATTAGATGCTCAAAAATATCGCTATCGATATCATTTATCTCGATGACTGGATTAGTGCCTTGATTGCCATTGAAAAGATTCTCGAAGTAAGGACTCGCTGCTGCGAGTATCAACCGATGCGCGGGTACACTGAAAAAAAATTTTAAACATTAATCTGTATAGTTTTATGTAAGCTGAGGACAAAGTAATACTTACAGAGCCGTTGGATTTGAAACTTTAAATGTCACATCGATCAGAGACTGCTCGTCGTAGAAGTTAAATATTTTCGCCATTATTTTCTCCATGAAACGGTTCTGCTCACTGGAGTTCCTCTGAAGAGCAAGTGTTTGGGAAGAACTCGTGGCCATTTCTAGTTACTTAACTTTCCTTCTGTAATACAAAAATTACAATATTGATTAAAATATTTCAAATAAGTAAAAGCACCTGGAAGTTTTCTTCCAAGTAGTCTGGTGTACACTAAATCTGCGTCCGATCAACGACTGTCATCTTACCTTGGCAACTTTGGTGGCGCGTTGAAGTCCGTGTCTGGTAATATGCTAACCGCAGTTTTTTATTTGTAGTTATCGCAGCTTTTAATGGAACGTTCCTGAACCTCTAAGGGTGGAAAGTAAACAAAAAGATGTCTTAGTAACTTTAAGATTTCTCGCTTTTGTATTTAGTTACGCTTTATATGTATGAAACTTCTGTAGAAGTGCCATACTTGAAATAGCTCTTTCTCCAATCTACACCCAAAATCACTATTTATTAGTTTTTCGCGTGGAATTCCATTTCTACACTGGCGGCCTTCGGCCGCGTTTCAAATATAAATAAGTATTTCTTTTACGTGCGAATTAATTGTACACACCCCGCCCACGGTTATTTTTTTTTAATTAAAAATGCAAAAATTATTTATTCTTTACAATTTTTAAGTAAAAACATGTTCGTATACCGAAATGTAAGCTCACAGACGAATAAAAAGAAATCGGCTCTTTATAAACCATAAGAAGTGTTCAGGAAAGCTGTTTTCTATGGCCGCACAGCCCGAAATAAATGCTAAAAGTCGAAGAACATATAAGAATGAAAGCTTCTGGAATACCGAAAATTTTTGTAGATGAGAGTTCAACTGGTTTAGATCGGATGGATACAGCCTATGTATGGAGAAAAGCAAATGCTGACGTAAAACCGCAAAATCTACGAAGCAACGTATACATAGAAGAATGACGTGGTCATTTTCTGGACGTGAGAATTTGGAATTTATATAGTATTATGAATCAACAGTGTGTTTCTGGACATTTTGCTACAAAGTGGAGCGAATTTAAATATTTCCGACAACTTTCGGTACTATGAAGATCATGATCCGAAACACAAATCCCGAGCAAAGCTGGCTTATTTGAAACTGTCCGCACTTAGTACAAACACCAACACTGTCTCCTGATTTGAGTGGAATTGAGAATGAATCTGTGGTCAGTTTTGGATTGATAGATTCGAAATAAAGCCGCTTTAAAATGGAATGAAACAAAATTGCCCCTAGCAACACAAAGAAATTGGTGGAATCCATGCTGAAACGTATGAAAGCAGTTATAGATAGTAGTTGGTATCTCACAAGGTGTTACTCAAACTAAAATTTTAATTATGTCCTTCAAAAGTGTATTTTTGGGTTTGTTACTGCGTCATTTTCGCTGTGAGGTGCAATTGAATTGAACTGCTATTACTGTCACCAGACAGATTAGAATGACCGCTGGGCGTCTTCTTTATTTGAACGTCAAAATACAACTGAACTTACATAAAAGGAAAACATAAGCAATCATAGTTTACAGCACATTGTATGTTAAATGAGAGAATAAATAAAGAGATACATATATGAGAGAATTATAATACTAAGACTAAAATCTAAGAGTGACAACTCGGCCTCTCCTGCTGCTTCAACTCGTCCCGAGTTGGATGATCGTTGGTGATGTACCCGGATTCATCATACTCGTCATCAACCTCCGGAAATAGAACGCACCACGGTTTCATGTTGTCGGTGGTTGCTATTGTTGAATATCGACGTTGAGAGCATTGATGCCCATCAACATCTTCGACGACGTATCGATTGAATCGTAGAACCTTCTTCACGATGTATGGCCCTTTGTAATGTGGTTGGAGCTTTCGAGATTCACCAGTGCTAGGAACAGGTGCTGCTAACAGTACTAAGTCACCTTCTGCATACGGCTCTGGTTTGGAGTGTTTCGCATCGAATCTAGCTTTCCATTTAGCTCGGGCGGTTTCTATGTTGCGAGTAGCTTCATCGCGCCGTTTGTTCATCAGTAGCTGTACATCATCATCATGTACAGCAGCTAATACTTTGTTTCCGCTTATGTCACGAAGTGGAAAATCGTATACTAAATCAATAGGAGCATACTTAGTCGTTGAATTCACTTTCGTATTCATTACCCATTGCAATGAACGTAATTGGATGTCCCAATCTCTTGGATTACCGATTGACGGTTTTAAATATGCCAACACTGCTTGGTTGACTCGCTCGGCCAGCCCGTTAGAACGCGGTGTGCGCACTGCCACCTTAACGTGCTGTATGTTGTTGGTATTACAGTATGATGTAAACGTCGTGGATGTGAAAGCTGTCCCACGATCTGTGACTACCCTCTGCGGCAGACCAAAGTACAACGTAAGTTGATTCAATGCTTCTGTTACTGGCTTTGTCTTTGTTGACCTCGTAGGAGTGATAACTGCATATCTGGTTAGAGCGTCTATAATTACCAGAACGTATTCGTACCCGCGTCGGCTCTTCACAAATGGACCCAAGTGATCCATATGCAAAACCTGGAATGGCAACTTTGGGACGTCCATCCCGAACAACTCGGACTGTTTTCGCCCTGGGTGGCGATGGTAGCAACATTCGATACATGATTTAATGTATCCCTTGACGAAATTTCTCATACGAGGAAACCAAAAATGTTTCATCGTCCTCTTCACGGTGCCTTCAACACCTGGATGCCCGCAATCGTCATGGTATAGTTTTACTATTCGCCATCTCATTCCCTTTGGAACAACCAGTGGATAACTATCCTTCATGTTTCGTTTGAATAGTCGGTGATTTTTCAACAAGTATTCTGACTTGATCTGAGCTTGCTGATCAGAGTTTGCTAAACCCCTCAATACGTCAATGATTATCCTCAGCTTGCTGTCTTGCTGCTGCATCACTGACACCCAGTCATCAACTGACAATGCTTGGATGTGACTGCCTTCCTTGTTGACTGTATTCGATAGCTTTTCTGGACCTCGACTCATTGCATCGACATGACACATTGATGTTCCAGCCCGATGTACAATATCGTAGTCATATTCAAGAAGCCTGAGCAACCATCTTGCAACTCGTGGACGCATCGGCGTCGTAAGTTTCGCACATGATATGGCTTGGCAATCGGTGACGACGGTGAAGTGTTTACCCAACAGGAACGTTCGGAATCGTTAACATGCCTCAACAACAGCTAACACTTCTAGTTCGTATGCATGATAATTCTTTTCAGCTTCTGTACAAGCCCTGCTAAAATAAGCCACCGGCTTCAAGTTACCAGTGTCGTCATACTGTAACAGTATCGCTGCGAGTCCTACGCTCGAAGCATCAGTGTGTAACTCATGTACCTTGGTGACATCATAAATTGTAAGAACCGGTGAGTTCGTGATATGATCGATCAACTTTCGAAAAGCATCTTCGCATGTTATACTCCATACAAAATCAATATTCTTCCTTGTCAATTCGGTGAGCGGCTTAGCAATCAAGGCATACCCACTGACGAACTTACGGAAGAAACCTGTAAGTCCGAGGAAACGACGGACTTCTAGTTGATTACGAGGTACTGGAAAATTCTTGATGGCTCTTGTTTTCATCGCGCCTGGCCGCACGCCAGCTTCGTTTACTTCGTGTCCCAGAAATGATACCGCACGTCTCATAAACGTGCACTTCGACAGTCGAAGCGTTAACCCTTCTTGTTCAATTATTTCGAGAAATTCTTTTACGTGCAATAAATTTTCATCTTCGGTGTGACTTGCAATTATAACTTCATCGACGTAGCTGATCACCTTGTTGCTGAGTGGTGCTACCAAGTTCGACATCATCCGTTGAAACGCACACGGAGCATTGCGTAACCCAAACGGCATTCTGGTAAACTCATAATGACCGTTGTGAGTCACAAACGCAGTGAAATATCGTGACTGTTCCTCCAACTCTATCTGATAGTAACCAGACATAAGGTCGAGTGTGGTGAAAAACTTCTTTCCAGCTAACGTAGCCAGCACACCATCTACGGTCGGCATCAACCATGGCTGCTTCTCAGTAACCGCATTGAGCTCACGGAAATCAACGCAAAGCCTATCCTCACCGTTTGACTTTCGCACCAAGACAATAGGAGATGCATACAATGACTTCGATTTCTGAATTATACCTAACTCTAATAATTCATTCACTATCTTTTCTACCACTTGCTGTTTTGGAATAGGTATGCTGTATGGCTTCTTTGCAATTGGCTTTGTAGTCGTTAGTCTAATGTTCATCTTGAACCGTTTAGATCTTCCTAGTTCACACAAGCTTTCCCCAAAACAGTGCCCATACCTTTCCAATAAACAAAATAAATTATTCATTGTTTCCGGTTGTAGATGATTCCCTACATCAACCGCTTTTCTATCGATAGCCATTATACTGCACTTACCACCTTCAATAACTACCTTTCCCTTCGATAGTATATCAATTCCTATTAGTGCATCATATTTCATTATCGAGTCATCGATAATCAATAATTCTACCTCATACACCATTTCATCGAATTTAATCTTCACTAAAATTTTCTCTTTACAGATCAATTCACCACCTGCAAAACCAATTAGCTTCTCCTCACATGATGTATAGCATTTACTACATCTCTTAGCAATTGATCTCTTAACAAGCGACTTTGAACTACCCGAATCAATCAACGCATTGCAATCAATCTCTTCTTTTCCCAAAATCTTAATACACTTGCGTAATTCTTTTTGTGGTTCTGTAATTTGAATTTTATTAACTGTTGCCTCTTCTTCTATACTTGTGTTAACTTCTTCACTCTCTACACTATTCACTCTATCATTTGGAGCTTTTCCATTTTTATGTTGCTTCTTAACGCAATTTCTGGCAATGTGTCCTCTCTCTTTGCATTTAAAACATATCGGACCTACCTCACTTTTTGTTTTGTCTGTTGTAAATTCTTTAACCCGTGCCGAATTCTGCGACACTACTCTTTGTTCTGTGCTACCTACTCTTCTCTTACACATTTGACTCGCTGTCAAATTCGTCAATGATTGCAGTAAATCTGAGCACTTTACAAAATTCATTGCGCTTAACGTACGCTTTACATACTCATCATAGAGACCATTTATTATATACCGAATTATTGACACATCATCGATTTGTTCACGACGACCCACTGCAAGCATTCTATAATAAAACTCTATAACCTTTTCGTCCCGACCTATTCTTGAATTCATTAAACGTATATGCGCATCAGCAGCGTTATACACATATGGAAAATCTATTAGAAATATACTTACAAACTCACTCCACTCTCTAAAAACAGGCTGTGCATCTGCCCATCGCTTGGCAACACCTTTAAGCTTACCCAATACGGCGAAGATAAGCAAAGAGTCATCCCAATTGTACAACTCTCTTAATTGATCAATTCGTTGTACAAACTGTACAGATGTATACTCGTTGTCACACGGATCATAAACAGGCAAAATTGCTGCGATTTCTTGCAGAGTGTGTCTCTCTCTTGCTCTGTCTACATGTGTTTGCGGCGTCATATTCTGGTGAACTGGTATATTATACAGTGGCGCATGTGCCACTTGTTGTGCTGTTGAACGAATGTGCGTTGACAAACTACCCTGCTGAGTCAGCAGATAGCTTGGCTGCGACGTCGACGTCTGCGCGACGACAACTGCTGCTTTCGGCTGTGTAACGGTCGACGATGCTACTGTGTGCTGTACTGGTACCGTTTTTGTTGAAACTGATGTTGCGACTGCGTGCGTTACTGGAGGCGACAACTGTAACGTATGTAGCGGCGTATGTGCGTTGTTGTATGGATTTCTTGCATGCACTGACATGTCCGCTTGCGGAACACTTGTCACTGTCACCATGTCATCACTTTCCTCCTGCAAGCGCTTAATTAACTCCGCTTTATTTCCCGACACCTTTAAATCTAGGCGGCGGAGAACCTCTTTAAGCTGCAACATACTGAGTTGCTTCAAATTCATTTTTCTTTATTTGAACGTCAAAATACAACTCAACTTACATAAAAGGAAAACATAAGCAATCATAGTTTACAGCACATTGTATGTTAAATGAGAGAATAAATAAAGAGATACATATATGAGAGAATTATAATACTAAGACTAAAATCTTCTTTATAGTTTTTTTATAGTTAATAAAGAAAAAAGAATCACTCGAAAGTACAAACAAAGAAATCGCTGTGAAACACTGAAAAATCCTTCACTTTTGGTTTTTAAGGTGTGGCAAAGATGGTTTTCCTCGTAAATATAAACACCATCAACTTTTCAGCGATAAATTGGATAAGTGATTTTTAAATTACTAAATTTAGCTGAAAAATTACAAAATAAATGTGAAATGTGAGCTTATTTCAATGCTTAGAGTGTATATTTGAATATATCGTCACCTGAAATGCAAAATAACGTATCATCAAAAAAATCGAAATTGAGTGTCGTATTGTTTACGCTTCACTACTTCAAATTATATACATAATATTACATATGTTCAACATTTTCTGGTTCTGCGGTCATATACAAACCAGTCTTAACCAATATTAATATTTTGTTTGACTCGTGTTCGATTTTATTTCGTGTTTCATTCATGCCACTGTAAATTTCTGAAAATGTTGTTACGTTATTTTGCATTTCAGGTGACGATATGTACATAGTAAAAAACGTGAAAAAATTTAGCGAAACAAAGAGAAATACCACGTGTTCTTAGTGCAAATTTTTGAACTTTTAACCGTGAATATTTTAAAAATATTACTTATTTTTATATTATTTTTGGAGATTCGTCCTCTGGAGAAGCTCACCTATCCGCACATACCCCATTTATACGGAAATTCAGTTTTTTACCCCTCCGCCAAAGTAGTCGGAATCGTGCCATGAAATTAGATATGAAGTAGCATTACTTCATTTAATACTTTTTATGTGATGTCATCACTTTGGCGGTGAGCCACTGCACTCACTCACTTTCCGCTCACGGATTTGTAATATTCACGTCAAAACAAAACAATTTAAAAATAATTATATTTTTTGCGGACTCCGTCTTTGAGGGACCTAAACTATAAATTTTCCTTATTTTTAATATACACAAGTAAATGCATACATACATATGCATATGTCAAAACCTACCCTATCCAAATGCATATGTATGTATACTATTTTATTTTTTCCTTTCAAAACTCGGATCACACACTATGACAGCACCACGTACATAAGTAGGTGGCTTGACAGTTTTATTCACTCAATTGCCCTATCAGCAGACCTAACAAACAATGCGTCACCGGCTAAAGTTCTGCAAACAATAATACAAACATTGAAAATTTGTTGTTGTTATGTGATCTGAAATGCTGACTATACATGCACATATGTATGTAATATAATTTAATCGCCTAAAGAAGTCTTCTTTTTGTTGTACTTTAATAAAAATGCGTAAATTAATATGGTGCTTACCTCGTTATTGTAATAGTGATCAGAAGCAAAAGCAATAGAAATTCAGCTTTCCGATATTTCAACACTTATACCAGGAATAATAATCTGTTATGTTCACTTGTCACTACACAACTCGTTAAATAAAGTTAAACTGAGATAAAGAGATCCCCAACTTATTCCAGTGTGAGAGCGCCTCAAAATAAGCGTTTGACAGTTGACTGGATAGAGAAACTAAAAACATATGCTTTATGTTCTCTGGCCCAACGTGCTAGCTTGATTGTTCGGTGTACAGTATCTTATAAAAGTATTTAAAATTTTTAAGAGCAAGGAGCTACAGTAGTTGACTTACATATATGAATGTGACTCAAACGCGCAAATGGCGGTAGAAGGCAATAGAAATCGTTTATCAGTTATGTAATTTTTTATTAATATTCACTGAAATTATTAAACACAAAAATTGATTTCCCACTCATTGCTCAACATGTTGCAGGGTACTGTAGGCATACGGAATTATCTCTGGGTGAACTGTCGCGCTCGCATGAAGTGAACAATCTCTCGGTTGTGTCATTCCTATGTGAAAGCAGCGAAGTTCGCTTCATTGGAAAGCTCAAGGCGTGGCTAAAAATGCTTCAGTAGAAATTTAAATGTATGCCAAAGCATTTTGTGCCATTTCGAGAACTACATACATATGTTGTTGTTAGTTTTTTATTGATGTTGTCACATGGCTTCGTAGCGAAATTAATTTTGCGATTATAACGCAACACTATCTACGACTATCATTTTAACAAAAGAGCAATTATGTATATGTGAGTTATCTTAATGAAAATAAGAGAGCTTGTTTTACTCATAACAGTATATCTCTGTGCCCAAAATAGATAAATTTTAGCGAAAACTTGGCCTAGCAACTAAGTATATAACTAATAGCAGGATTTTCGAACATCCAGCCGGTTTTACTCTATATGATTGCTTTTAATCTTAAAAATCGTTTGTGCCTGTCACTATAACTCGGAAGACCATATATGTACATACATACATACATACATACTCATTTAT